>NC_084634.1:38643955-38683955 GCF_033978795.1 Nerophis ophidion
GACTCCCAGGGACCATAGAGGGTCTCCGTCATTAACATGTTAAAAATAAGTCAAATTATAATTTTAATTTTTTATGTAACACTTACAGTAAATCTCTACATCAAATTCAGGTTGATATAAAGTAAAAAAAAAAAAAAAAGACAACTTTGTTTTTTATAGTATAACTGAAATATGCAGTATTTCCCCCATTGCCCAAAACATTCAGAGAGCAATGTTTGATCTGAGGTAATTGGAGCCCTAAAAAGATCAGTAATGCGGGACAGCATTGATTTAAATGTATTATTATTTCTGAGTAATAACAGTGAAAAAATAAATAAAATCCCACTTAATATCTTTGGGATCCAAAAGGTCCCCCACTCATAAAGTGATACATTTCTATTATTATTTGTTTTACTTTCAACACTTAAGTTACGAGATCAACTTCAGATATATCTGTCGATTTTGCGTTTGAACTATTATTTTGTTGGTTTTATGCTCTTTTGTAAAAGAAAACACTGTTTTTATATGGCAACCACAATATATGCACATAATATTTTCCACATAAAATATTATAAAGTGAAATATTTGAAGTAATTGGAGCCTTATTAAATAGGTCAATAATTCATTATAAAAAAAAAAAAAAAATTTTTTTTTTTTAGCCTTGGCAATAAGAGCAAAATAAAGAAAGACAAAAAAAAAACAAACAGCCTGCATGGCAACTTTTCCCTGTTAGATTTCACCTCATTATACTTTTTGTAGTGTTTTTTTATTTATTTTTGCAATAGCATTTCCAGAATGTGTGGCAGGCCACTAAACAATAAGCTTCAATGGCCCCCGGGCCGCACTTTGGACACCCCTGCTATAAGAGGTTCTCAAAATAAAACACATTCCTTCGCAAAAAAATACAAAAACAGCCCCTTCCCAGCAACTGTTGTGAAAATATTACATATTCATATTCCACCTAAACCAAGTCAATGGTTTACTTCAGCCTGAAATACACACGCCCATTAAAAAGCCACTATGTTCCCATAGCTCCACTCTTTTAGCTGCATAAGAACAAAACTAAAGGGAAACCAGCTGAAATTGACACATCTGAACCGAGGATGTCGTTGTGACTTTTGCAGCCCTTTGAGACACTTGTGATTTAGGGCTATTTAAATAAACATTGATTGATTATTGATTACATGCCTATACACACGTTTACCATTCCAGCAGGAAGACAACAGACTTTTTGTTGCATGCTTTGAATGGGAAAAAGTAGCACCATCTGGTGGATGGATATAAAGAATCCAATTGCGATCTTAACAGAAAAGATTGCATGAGCTTATGTGCATTAAATGTGGTTTCAAAATGTGGATTTCAATGGGACATTTTCTGTCGCAAGGAAAGAATGTGTTGTAATTTTCCGTGGCTAAAATAAAAACAAATTTGGTCAAATGTGGTCCTTTGACACAGACAGTCGATTCATTTCGAAGAGTCTATACGGAATTTTGCACGCCTTTTTGTGATTGCCTGAATTTGCGACAGATATTTCAAAGAGTTGCGGCAAAATTTGGGAGGTTTTGATGTTTTTTTTTTTTTTTAAACTAAGCTGTGATTTGATGAATTTGTTAAGAATGTTTTAAGGTTTTCCTTGAAACCTTCACCTAAAAAAAAGCACAGAATTGCAACAAAAAATGGAAAACAAATAATTAATGCTTTATTCCTTTTATAGACTTAAAAGTAAACACAAGATGGCAGTAAAAGCACATACTCAGCTTGTTGTCTAATCACTGTATTGTTTTAATTCATTAGAACTAATGAGTATGGATTTTGCAAGTTGTTTTTTTTGATTGCCTGAATTAGCATCATTTTTTTTAGAGAGTTGCAGCGAAATTTACGAGGTTTAAAGACGTATTTTTAAACATGATATTATGAATTTCTTACAATTTTTAAAGATTTCTTTAAAAGATGTCCGATAATATCGAACTGCCGATATTATCGGCCGATAAATGCTTTAAAATGTGATATAGGACATGATCGGTATCGATTTGAAAAAGTAAAATGTATGACTTTTTAAAACGGCGCTGTACGGAGTGGTACACGGACGTAGGGAGAAGTACAGAGCGCCAATAAACCTTAAAAGGCACTGCCTTTGTGTGCCGGTCCAATCACATAATATCTACGGGTTTTCCTACACACAAGTGAATGAAAGCTTACTTGGTCAACAGCCATACAGGTCACACTGAGGGTGGCCGTATAAACAACTTTAACACTGTTATAAATATGCGCCACACTGTAAACCCACACCAAACAAGAATGACAAACACATTTCAGGAGAACATCCACACCATAACACAACATAAACACAACAGAACAAATACCCAGAACCCTTTGCAGCACTAACTCTTTGCCGAAGGTTTTTCAGAGTTGCGGCAAAAGTTGCAAGGTTTTTAGACTTTTGTTTTTCGTTAAACTGTCCATCCATCCATTTTCTGTGATTTTAAGAATTTCTTATCAATTTTTTTTAGGTTTTTCTTCTTACCTTAACCTCAAAAAGCACAAGATTCCGACAAAAAGTTGAAAAACATTAACTTCATTTGCGTTTTGACTTGTTTTACGGACTTAAATGGCAGTAAAAGCACATACTTAGAGCTTGTTGTCTAATAATCGCTGTGCTGTTTTTTTTTTTTTAGTTATAACTAATGAGTTTGGAATTTGCAAGCTTTTTTGTGATTGCCTGATTTCACGGCAGCTTTTTCAGAGTTGCAGCAAAAGTTCTGAGGTTCTGAAACTTCATTTTAATAATTGGTTATCAATTTTTTTTAGGTTTTCCTGTTACTTTAACTCCAACAAGCACAAGATTACAACAAAAACTGAAAAACAAACACAGTATTAATGTTTTACTTATTTCATAGACTTAAGTTGAATGTAGAAACTAGATGGCAGTAAAATCACATACTCAGAACTTCTTGTCTAATTGTTATGTTTTAAATTATTTATACCTAATGAGTTTGGAATTTGCAAGCTTTTTTTGTGATTACATGACTTTGCGGCACCTTTTTTGGAGAGTTGCGACAAAAGTTGTAAGGTTTTGGGGCATTTTTTAAAATTGAATTGTGATTTTATATATATATATATAGTAAAACATCCATTTTCCATCCATCCATTTTCTACCGCTTATTCCCTTTCGGGGTCGCGGGGGGCGCTGGCGCTTATCTCAGCTACAATCGGGTGGAAGGCAGGGTACACCCTGGACAAGTCGCCACCTCATCGCAGGGCCAACACAGATAGACAGACAACATTTACACTCACATTCACACACTAGTATTTATTTCATGTTATTGATCTAATCATGTGCTTTTTGATGTTAAGGTTACAATATATATTTATATACACATGTAAATATACATACATATATACACATATATACAGTGGGGCAAAAAAGTATTTAGTCAGCCAGCGATTGTGCAAGTTCTCCCACTTAAAATGATGACAGAGGTCTGTAATTTTCATCATAGGTACACTTCAACTGTGAGAGACAGAATGGGGAAAAAAATCCAGGTATTCACATTGTAGGAATTTTAAAGAATTTATTCGTAAATTATGGTGGAAAATAAGTATTTGGTCAACCATTCAAAGCTCTCACTGATGGAAGGAGGTTTTGGCTCCAAATCTCACGATACATGGCCCCATTCATTCTGTCCTTAACACGGATCAATCGTCCTGTCCCCTTAGCAGAAAAACAGCCCCAAAGCATGATGTTTCCACCCCCATGCTTCACAGTAGGTATGGTGTTCTTGGGATACAACTCAGTATTCTTCTTCCTCCAAACACCACCAGTTGAGTTTATACCAAAAAGTTATATTTTGGTTTCATCTGACCACATGACATTCTCCCAATCCTCTGCTGTATCATCCATGTATCCATTTTGGTATAAACTCAACTCATATATATATATATATATATATATACATATACATATATATATATATATATATATATATATATATATATATATATATATATATATATATATATATATATATATATGTATACATGTATACATATATGTATACATACATATATATATATATATATATATATATATATATATATGTATACATGTATATATATAAAAATTATATAGATTATATATATTAATACATATGTATATACATATACATACATATATATATATATATATATATACATATATATATATACATACAGTACATATACACATATATATATATATATATATATATATATATAAACCTCAAAAAGCACAGGATTAGATCAAAACCATTAAATAAATACTGTAGTGATGTTTTACGTGTTTTAAAGACCTAAAAAATCGACACTAGATAGCAGTAAAAGCACTTGCTCAGAGCTCTTTGTCTAATTGCAGTGCAGTTTTAATAAATTATGCCTGACCTTTCTATAGAAGGTGTGATTATTGCGGATGCAATTTTCTAATGAAATTTGAATAATAAGATGAGACTGATTGGGTGGATTAAAAGCTTCCTTCTCTGTAACTCTAATCATGTTGGTAGGAAATTTTAAATGGGTATTGATATATATATGTATATATATATATATATATATATATATATATATATGGGTTAGATTTTCTAAATATATTCATTTTTTTGTAATTGCATTGTTACATATTTTGTATATGTTATGTTGATGTATATTTTAACTGTGGGTCCCTATCCATAAGCTCTACAGTATAATTCTAGGGATTCCATTTTTACAAAACAAACTCTAATAATAACACAACTGAAATATAATGATCACGTTTTTAAACAATCAAACAATAGTAATAATTCATTATAATTACAGGAAGAAACAACACTGAAGACCTCCAGATTGTCAGATGTCTGCTGTGTGGCCTTCAAGTTGCAGACATTCTCCATTTTAAGCTTGAAAACTTAAACATTTATTTATGTTCCAACACATTTACCCGGGCACTTTTGCGAGCAATTGTGAATTGTTGAAAACTATCTATAGCGCTATTTTTTTCGTAGATAAAAGAGACGACGAGAGATTATCATCACACTTCAACATCTCTGATAGATCGCCATTGCAAAAGAGAATCTGTTCTTGCCTTACCCTGGATAAATAAAGGTTAAGTAAATATATAAATACATGTAAACTGGAAAGGGAGGATGCTATTGTGTTAATACCGGGAAGGCTTAGTGCTGTAGATCATTGTTTTTCAACCATGTAATACTCTTCCATATCAATGGGTGGCAGCCGATAGCTATTTGCTTTGTAGATGTCGGAAACAGCAGGTCAAAAGCTCTCTAACGCTTAAACCTAAAATTAACAAAAAGGTGAGTGCCGCAAAGAAAAGGCATTGAAGCGTAGGGAAGGCTATGCAGAACAAAACTAAAACTGAACTGGCTACAAAGTAAACAAAAACAGAATGCTGGACGACAGCAAAGATTTACTGTGGAGCAAAGACAATGTACATCCCAACATGACATGACAATCAACAATGTTCCCACAAAGAAGGGTAATAACAACTAAAATATTCTTGATTGCTAAAACAAATTAGATGTGGGAAATACCGCTCAAAAGGAAGACATGAAAGTGCTACAGGAAAATACCAAAAAAAGAGAAATGGCCACCAAAATAGACTAAAACACTACACACAGGAAAACAGCAAAAAACTCAAAATAAGTCAGGGCGTGATGTGACAGTCGACCTACTTTGAGACAAGAGCTTTGCTTGGTTATGCTTTTAAGTCATATCCAACAATTACGACGACGAATTTCTACTGTCAACTGAGTTTAGTTTTTTAATGATTTCTGCTGGTGGTGTGCCTCTGCGTTTTTTCAACACAACACCTGTGCCTTGGCTCAAAAAAGGTTGAAAAACACTGCTGTAGACAGATGGTAAGTACGTTTGAGCTGTGTAGGAGCAGTAACAATTTGACACATTGGAGACCCTGCCTTAGGTGGAGGACTTCAAGTACCTCGGAGTCTTGTTCACGAGTGAGGGAAGAGTGGATGGTGAGATCGACAGGCAGCGTCTCCAATAATGCGGACGCTGTATCCATCCGTTGTGGTGAAGAAGGAGCTGAGCCGGAAGGAAAAGCTCTCAATTTTGGGTTATGACCGAAAGGACAAGACCGAAGTGAGTTTCCTCCGCCGGGTGGCGGGTCTCTCCCTTAGAGATAGGGTGAGCAGCTCTGTCGTCCGGGAGGAGCTCAAAGTAAAGCCGCTGCGCCTCCACATGGAGAGGAGCCAGATGAGGTGGTTCGGGCATCTGGTCAGGATGCCACCCGAACGCCTCCTTAGGAGGCCACGGGGAAGACCCAGGACACATTGGGAAGACTATGTCTCCCGGCTGGCCTGGGAACACCTCGGGATCCCCCGGGAAGAGCTGGACGAAGTGGCTGGGGAGAGGGAAGTCTGGGCTTCCCTGCTTAGGCTGCTGCCCCCGTAAACCCGACCTCGGATAAGCGGAAGAAGATAGATGACATTGTTCGAAAAAAAAAATTGATTAGACAGTTGTTAGCATGTTTGAGCGCCACTCCAAGACAAATTTGATTGGAGACAATGACTCCGTGCGGGGAAGTTGCGGGCAAATTTGTGAGGCCGCGCATAAATCGCCACAATTGGTTGAATTTGCGGGAATTGGCACAATTGCCACGTCGCACATTTCTAGAAGCACTGCGCATACGATCTCTACATTAGTAATTCTGATGTCCTGACAACATGCTGGTCTAAAAGTAAACAATGAGATCATTCAGGGGGAAAAAAAAAAGTATTTCCGGTGACGTGGCTCTAAAAGCAACTTTCACAAGAGTGATGTCATTCCCACAGTGACACACATGGCAACCTGGAGGCCTTTTTTCCTAACTAAGCAACCACCCGGGATAGAAAGACCTCTTTTCGACCATATTATCAGATATTATTTTGTATATACATTTACCTCATGGAACTACTGCGTAAATAGCAGGTCTAAATGCCGTGTTTCCAAACCTGTGCAAGTATTGCACTGTCAGTAGTCAGCAGGCATGGGTGGGGCAAGCAAGTCAGGGGCAAACCTGACCTGTTTGGAAAACATGACAGACCCTTTTTTTTTGTTGGTTACCTTTAAAAAAAAAAGTTTAATTCTCTTTGTTTGAGCAACATGATAGTAAATGTCACGACCTTACTTTTATTTTTAAGTCAACCGATGACAGCAAACCAACAATGCCTATATTCATCATCATTTCCCTTCAATGCGCATGTATCAAATTCAAATGCCACATTGTTTTATAGCGCTTTGCCAAAGCCTGGAAATAATATGTGTCAAGAAAGTACTTTTAGTCATTTTTAGCAAATCTATTTGCTCTTTCCATTTTAATAAAATACATGTACTTCATGCAATTGCATATATTTTCAACTTTAATATTATCTAATAATGCAACAAATTCCATTTGTAGGAAAAAAAATACTCAACTACCTGCTTGACATTTGATTTCAAAGCACTTTATCCATTATATTTCAATCAATTGTAAATTTTACAGCAAAAAATTGCCAAAAAATGTTACCTTGAAAAACAGTAGTACTGTTTTTTTGCTGTAAATACCATACCGATTTACAGTGAAATTATTTGTATTCTTTTACATCATAGGTAAAATATATAATCAAAATGCATGGACAATTGTGTAATTCAAATCATTAGCATGAATTGATTAACTTGGGCGCAGACTTCAACAAGTTGAAAAACTAATTGGGGTGTTACCATTTAGTGGTCAATTGTACGGAATATGTACTGTACTGTACAATCTACTGATACAAGTCTCAATCAATCAATCAAACAATCAAACAAAAAGCACATTACCCAGTAAATTTCAATTAATTGTAGATTTTACAGCAAAAAATTGCCTAAAAATGTTACCTTAAAAATTAGTGGTACTGTTTTACGCTGTAAATACCAGTTTATAGTAAAATTATGTTTATTTTTTTACATCATAGGTAAAATATATAATCAAATGCATAGTCAATTGTGTAATAATTTCATGAGTCGAATCGTTGTATATGTATATTTATATATTTAATGTTAGATGTGGCACCCTGAGGGCAGCCATAACTGCGATGTGGTCCTCCATGAAATCAAGGTTGACACCTTTGCTTTAATGGGGGGGGGAAATAAATGACATGACAGATATCTTGTTTATGACTAAATTAGACAAATGCACTTATCTTAGCCAAATGGGGGATCATCCCGCAAAAACTGTCTGAAAAAATAGGGACCCAAAAGGGCTCCCACTTCCTGTGAACACCTGCTGGAACCCTCTGCCCCACCAGAATACGTCAAAATGTCTGAAAATAGGGCCCCAAAAGGCACCCCATTCCCCGGGGACACCTGCTGGAACCCTCCGGCCCACTACAATACGTCAAACTGTCTGAAAATAGGGCCCCAAAAGGCACCCCATTCCCCAGGAACACCTGCTGGAACCCTCCGGCCCACCAAAACACATCAAACTGTCTGAAAATAGGGCCCCAAAAGGCACCCCATTCCCCGGGAACACCTGCTGGAACCCTGCGGCCCACCAAAATACGTCAAACTGTCTGAAAATAGGGCCCCAAAAGGCACCCCATTCCCCGGGAACACCTGCTGGAACCCTCCGGCCCACCAAAACACATCAAACTGTCTGAAAATAGGGCCCCAAAAGGCACCCCATTCCCCGGGAACACCTGCTGGAACCCTGCGGCCCACCAAAATACGTCAAACTGTCTGAAAATAGGGCCCCAAAAGGCACCCCATTTCCCGGGGACATTTGCTGGGACCCTGTGCCCCACCAAAACACTTCAAACTGTCTGAAAATAGGGCCCCAATAGGCATTCTAAATTCCCGGGGACATCTACCGGAACCCTTTGCCCCACCAAAACACGTCAAACTGTCTGAAAATAGGGCCCCAAAATGCATCCCATTACCCGGGAACACCTGCTGGAACCCTCTTCCCCACCAGAACACATCAAACTGTCTGAAAATAGGACCCAAAAAGGAATCCCATTCCCTGGGGACACCTGCTGGGATCCTCTTATAGAACAGGTCAAACTGTCTGAAAACAGGGCCCCAAAATGCTTCCCATTCCCCGGGAACACCTGCTGGAACCCTGCGGCCCACCAAAATACGTCAAACTGTCTGAAAATAGGCCCCCAAAAGGCACCCCATTCCCCGGGAACACCTGCTGGAACCCTCCGGCCCACCAAAACACATCAAACTGTCTGAAAATAGGGCCCCAAAAGGCACCCCATTCCCCGGGAACACCTGCTGGAACCCTGCGGCGCACCAAAATACGTCAAACTGTCTTAAAATAGGGCCCCAAAAGGCACCCCATTCCCCAGGAACACCTGCTGGAAGCCTGCGGCCCACCAAAACACTTCAAACTGTCTGAAAATAGGGCCCCAATAGGCATTCTAAATTCCCGGGGACATCTACCGGAACCTTTTGCCCCACCAAAACACGTCAAACTGTCTGAAAATAGGGCCCCAAAATGCATCCCATTACCTGGGAACACCTGCTGAAACCCTCTTCCCCACCAAAGTACGTCAAACTGTCTGAAAATAGGGCCCCAAAATGCACCCCATTCCCCGGGAACACCTGCTGGAACCCTGCGGCCCACCAGAACACATCAAACTGTCTGAAAATAGGACCCAAAAAGGCATCCCATTCCCTGGGGACACCTGCTGGGATCCTCTTATAGAACACGTCAAACTGTCTGAAAACAGGGCCCCAAAATGCATCCCATTCCCCGGGAACACCTGCTGGAACCCTGCGGCCCACCAAAATACGTCAAACTGTCTGAAAATAGGGCCCCAAAAGGCACCCCATTTCCCGGGGACATTTGCTGGGACCCTGTGCCCCACCAAAATACGTCAAACTGTCTGAAAATAGGGCCCCAATAGGCATTCTAAATTCCCGGGGACATCTACCGGAACCCTTTGCCCCACCAAAACACGTCAAACTGTCTGAAAATAGGGCCCCAAAATGCACCCCATTCCCCGGGAACACCTGCTGGAACCCTGCGGCCCACCAGAACACATCAAACTGTCTGAAAATAGGACCCAAAAAGGCATCCCATTCCCTGGGGACACCTGCTGGGATCCTCTTATAGAACAGGTCAAACTGTCTGAAAACAGGGCCCCAAAATGCATCCCATTCCCCGGGAACACCTGCTGGAACCCTGTGGCCCACCACAATACGTCAAACTGTCTGAAAATAGGGCCCCAAAAGGCACCCCATTCCCCGGGAACACCTGCTGGAACCCTGCGGCCCACCAAAATACGTCAAACTGTCTTAAAATAGGGCCCCAAAAGGCACCCCATTCCCCAGGAACACCTGCTGGAAGCCTGCGGCCCACCAAAACACTTCAAACTGTCTGAAAATAGGGCCCCAATAGGCATTCTAAATTCCCGGGGACATCTACCGGAACCTTTTGCCCCACCAAAACACGTCAAACTGTCTGAAAATAGGGCCCCAAAATGCATCCCATTACCTGGGAACACCTGCTGAAACCCTCTTCCCCACCAAAGTACGTCAAACTGTCTGAAAATAGGGCCCCAAAATGCACCCCATTCCCCGGGAACACCTGCTGAAACCCTCTTCCCCACCAAAGTACGTCAAACTGTCTGAAAATAGGGCCCCAAAATGCACCCCATTCCCCGGGAACACCTGCTGGAACCCTGCGGCCCACCAAAATACGTCAAACTGTCTGAAAATAGGACCCAAAAAGGCATCCCATTCCCTGGGGACACCTGCTGGGATCCTCTTATAGAACACGTCAAACTGTCTGAAAACAGGGCCCCAAAATGCATCCCATTCCCCGGGAACACCTGCTGGAACCCTGCGGCCCACCAAAATACGTCAAACTGTCTGAAAATAGGGCCCCAAAAGGCACCCCATTTCCCGGGGACATTTGCTGGGACCCTGTGCCCCACCAAAATACGTCAAACTGTCTGAAAATAGGGCCCCAATTGGCATTCTAAATTCCCGGGGACATCTACCGGAACCCTTTGCCCCACCAAAACACGTCAAACTGTCTGAAAATAGGGCCCCAAAATGCACCCCATTCCCCGGGAACACCTGCTGGAACCCTGCGGCCCACCAGAACACATCAAACTGTCTGAAAATAGGACCCAAAAAGGCATCCCATTCCCTGGGGACACCTGCTGGGATCCTCTTATAGAACAGGTCAAACTGTCTAAAAATAGGGCCCCAAAATGCATCCCATTCCCCGGGAACACCTGCTGGAACCCTGTGGCCCACCACAATACGTCAAACTGTCTGAAAATAGGGCCCCAAAAGGCACCCCATTCCCCGGGAACACCTGCTGGAACCCTGCGGCCCACCAAAATACGTCAAACTGTCTGAAAATAGGGCCCCAAAAGGCACCCCATTTCCCGGGGACACTTGCTGGGACCCTGTGCCCCACCAAAATATGTCAAACTGTCTTAAAATAGGGCCCCAAAAGGCACCCCATTTCCCGGGGACACTTGCTGGGACCCTGTGCCCCACCAAAACACTTCAAACTGTCTGAAAATAGGGCCCCAATAGGCATTCTAAATTCCCGGGGACATCTACCGGAACCCTTTGCCCCACCAAAACACGTCAAACTGTCTGAAAATAGGGCCCCAAAATGCATCCCATTCCCCGGGAACACCTGCTGGAACCCTTTGCCCCACCAAAACACGTCAAACTGTCTGAAAATAGGGCCCCAAAATGCACCCCATTCCCCGGGAACACCTGCTGGAACCCTGCGGCCCACCAGAACACATCAAACTGTCTGAAAATAGGACCCAAAAAGGCATCCCATTCCCTGGGGACACCTGCTGGGATCCTCTTATAGAACAGGTCAAACTGTCTAAAAATAGGGCCCCAAAATGCATCCCATTCCCCGGGAACACCTGCTGGAACCCTGTGGCCCACCACAATACGTCAAACTGTCTGAAAATAGGGCCCCAAAAGGCACCCCATTCCCCGGGAACACCTGCTGGAACCCTGCGGCCCACCAAAATACGTCAAACTGTCTGAAAATAGGGCCCCAAAAGGCACCCCATTTCCCGGGGACACTTGCTGGGACCCTGTGCCCCACCAAAATATGTCAAACTGTCTTAAAATAGGGCCCCAAAAGGCACCCCATTTCCCGGGGACACTTGCTGGGACCCTGTGCCCCACCAAAACACTTCAAACTGTCTGAAAATAGGGCCCCAATAGGCATTCTAAATTCCCGGGGACATCTACCGGAACCCTTTGCCCCACCAAAACACGTCAAACTGTCTGAAAATAGGGCCCCAAAATGCATCCCATTCCCCGGGAACACCTGCTGGAACCCTTTGCCCCACCAAAACACGTCAAACTGTCTGAAAATAGGGCCCCAATAGGCATTAACCAAAATGATTCCCGAGCGCGGCCACCGTTGCTGCTCACTGCTCCCCTCAGCTTCCATGGGCTGGAACAAGGGAATGAGTCCATTGTTTGGTGCGGTATAGCTCAGTCGGTAGAGTGGCCCTGCCAGCAACTTGAGGGTTGCAGGTTCGATTCCCGCTTCCGCCATCCTTGTCACTGCCGTTGTGTCCTTGGGCAAGACACTTTACCCACCTGCTCCCAGTGCCACCCACACTGGTTTAAATGTAACTTAGATATTGGGTTTCACTATGTAAAGCGCTTTGAGTCACTAGAGAAAAGCGCTATATAAAGATAATTCACTTCACTTCACTTCATTCTAAATTCCCGGGGACATCTACCAGAACCCTTTGCCCCACCAAAATACGTCAAACTGTCTGAAAATAGGGCCCCAAAAGGCATCCCATTCCCCGGGGACACCTGCTGGGACCCTTTGCCCCACCAAAATACGTCAAACTGTCTGAAAACAGGGCCCCAAAAGGCATCCCCGTACATGTCTAGCTTTTGATAATAAAACTTTTAAATCCAAATTAGTCAGTATTTTGAAGCATGTCTTAAAAATGTCGTGTTACCCTGCTTCACTGCAATAATTCACTGTAGAGGTCAAATGCATAATTTAGCAAAACTGTCTATACACTTGCATTCTGAAAGTCAACAAAAAATAAATACAATGCAAATACTTTTTAAGGAAATCTGACGTCATGTATCCTGGCTGCTTTTAAAGTGAGTTAAAGTTACATGTGTTTTGGGGGTTGATTGTACAGTACATTTTAAAATATCAATCAGGACTAAAGTTACTCTTCCATGAATTGATTAACGTGGAACCCGACTTAAAAAAGTGGAAAAACTTATTGGAGTGTTACCATTTAGTGGTCAATTGTAGGGAATATGTACTGTACTGTGCAATCTACTAATACAAGTTTCAATCAATCAATCAATCAATCAAAAACTTACCGGTTTCGGCATTTTGTCTTCTTTTTGCCGGATTTCAAGTAAGAAGAACGGGGATAAAAGTCAGACACGGTGTCGTCGCAGTGCCTTCCTGAAGAGAGAGAAAGAGGAGAAACAAGTTTGAGCCACTTGCCTGTCACATATAGGAGACTGCAAGGCACCTAAGCAGCATTGCTGCAGCGTCACACGCATAACAAAGCTGGCGACAGGAAGCAAGCACAGCGCCGGAAATTACAATGCCGGATTTTCAAAACACAAACCCCGTTTCCATATGAGTTGGGAAATTGTGTTCGATGTAAATATAAACAGAATACAATGATTTGCTAATCCTTTTCAACCCATATTCAGTTGAATATGCTACAAAGACAACATATTTGATGTTCAAACTGATAAACATTTCTTTTTATGCAAATAATCATCAACTTTAGAATTTAAAGCCAGCAACACGTGACAAAGAAGTTGGGAAAGGTGGCAATAAATACTGATAAAAATTAGGGATGCTCATCAAACACTTATTGGGAACATGGGGGTTCCATGATTGGGTATAAATACAGCTTCCCCAAAAATGCTCAGTCTTTCACAAGAAAGGATGGGGCGAGGTACACCCCTTTGTCCACAACTGCGTGAGCAAATAGTCAAACAGTTTAAAAACAACGTTTCTCAAAGTGCAATTGCAAGAAATTTAGGGATTTCAACATCTACGCTCCATAATATCATCAAAAGGTTCAGAGAATCTGGAGAAATCACGCCACGTAAGCGGCATGGCCGGAAACCAACATTGAATGACCGTGACCTTCGATTGTATCAAAAACCGGCATCAATCTCTAAAGGATATCACCACATGGGCTCAGGAACACTTCAGAAAACCACTGTCACTAAATACAGTTGGTCGCTACATCTGTAAGTGCAAGTTAAAGGTCTACTACGCAAAGCGAAAGCCATTTATCAACAACATCCAGAAACGCCGCCGGCTTCTCTGCGCCCGAGATCATCTAAAATGGACTGATGCAAAGCGGATGAGTGTTCTGCGGTCTGACGAGTCCACATTTCAAATAGTTTTTGAAAATATTCGACATCGTGTCATCTGGACCAAAGGGGAAGCGAACCATCCAGATCGTTATCGACGCAAAGTTCAAAAACCAGCATGTGTGATGGTATGGGGGTGCATTAGTGCCCAAGGCATGGGTAACTTACACAACTGTGAAGGCACCATTAATGCTAAAAGGTACATACAAGTTTTGGGACAACATATGCTGCCATCTAAGCGCCGTATTTTTCATGGACGCCCCTGCTTATTTCAGCAAGACAATGCCAAGCCACATTCAGCACGTGTTACAACAGTGTGGCTTTGTAAAAAAAAGAGTGCGGGTACTTTTCTGGCCCGCCTGCAGTCCAGACCTGTCTCCCATGGAAAATGTGTGGTGCATTATGAAGCATAAAATACGACAGCGGAGACCCCGGACTGTTGAAGGACTGAAGCTCTACATAAAACAAGAATGGGAAAAAGTTCCACTTTCAAAGCTTCAAAAATTAGTTTCCTCAGTTCCTAAATGTTTATTGAGTGTTGTTAAAAGAAAAGGTGATGTAACACAGTGGTGAACATGCCCTTTCCCAACTACTTTGGCACGTGTTGCAGCCATGAAATTCCAAGTTAATTATTGTTTGCATAAAAAAATAAAGTTTATGAGTTTGAACATCAAATATCTTGTCTTGGTAGTGCATTCAACTGAATATGGGTTGAAAAGGATTTGCAAATCATTGTATTCCGTTTATATTTACATCTAACACAATTTCCCAACTCATATGGAAACAGGGTTTGTAATACACATAATGTCAGATTATGTTTCACATTGAAGCTTTTATTGTGGTACTCAGACGCAAACACACTGGAAATGAATGCTTTGAGGATTGAACACAGCTGGGATTTATCATCCACACCTTCTTTAATCTTTAAACCACATATTTTACAAATGAACAACAATCAGTCACGTTATGACGTCACAGTGGGCGACTTGCCGGGATTGTAAGAGCGGGTTAGTCAGAGTGTTTACTTACCTGTAAACATGTGATTTCTTACAAAATCGTAGTGATTGGCGCGCTCAAAAACCTAAAGGGGGAGGAGCCACGGTTTATCTGACCAATAGGATAGCGGCATAAAAATAGACTCATATAATAGGACTAGCATCTTAGCAGAAAGTACTTTTTAAGTTAGTAGACATCCATTTATTAGTGTTATATCAAAGCATGTATTTAATGTATATTCTTGAATGTATGAACACTGCATGCCCGAGAAAAATATCTCTTTACTCAAGCCTACAAATAAGGTGAATGAAAGAGCTTTTGGAAAACAAAAATGGAAGAAAAAAAAAAGTATTCCTGATCTTTTTTGGTAGTTACGTTTATAATACATCCCTCTACTTGTAATCTTGTGGGGACTCCATTTATGTGTAGAGTGGCAGTTTTTTCTGGACCACATCCTGGATGAGTGCTGAAATAAAAAAGCAAGATTATTTTTTTTTAAATCCGGTAAAATCTCAACAATTAATCATTACACATTTGTAATAACTAAAAATGGTCACTAGATGGCAGTGTAGCAGGTAAACGAGTAAGAGAATTGAGCGAGTAATCCTTAAATAGCTGACCAGAGCCCCCCCCTAGTGGTACATTGTGCAACTTACTTTTCAGCCATTATTACAAAACTGTATTAATAATGTTTAACAACTTCTCGTGTTATTTTAAAGGCAACATGCTGTTGTGATGCTTTCAGACTTACTGTCTAAAAGCTGCCTTGCTGTATTTCTCTTGTCTAAGTTGCTGTGGACCTCAGCCATCAGCCATGGAAAGAAGTTTGTCTCAATATCTGGAAATCAGAAGCGCACCACAGTTTCAACACTTTCGGCTTGAACCCCAGCTTACTGAGTGCTAGTTGTCCCCACCTTTCTCCACGGGGTCCTGGAAAAAGCCGTGGGTCCTTAGAGACTTAAAGACAGTGGGTACAAGGTCAGCCAGGTAATGCTGGGTGTAGGCCCGAGCTGCAATCTTCTCCACTGTCTCTTGCTCCCTCTTCAATGTCTCCCTCTGCTGGGCCATCCTACGCTCCTGGGGACCGAAAGCTGTTAATGAACTATTATTTTCAAGCATAAACTCATTGCCATTGTCACATAATCGCATCTTCATTTTTATTTATTTTTTTCCAAAATATATATACCTTTTTTGACTTTGAGAAGCAGCCAGCTATTCTTCTTTTAGTCTTTGTATGCAGTTTGACTCTTAATTATGTGTAATGTCCAGTTATAAAGTGGAACCTCGATTTACAAACTTGATTGGTTCATTAACATGGTCCGCAAACTGAAAAGTTTGTAGTGTGAAGCAGAGGTCCCCATGAATAATTGGTTCTAGCCTCAATAAAAATCCCTATTTCATTAATGAAAAAGTACAAACCCCATTTCTATATGAGTTGGGAATTTGTGTTAGATGTAAATATAAACAGAATACAATGATTTGCAAATAATTTTCAACCCAGATTCAGTTGAATGCACTACAAACACAACATGTTTGATGTTCAAACTCCTAAATTTTTTTTTTTTTTGCAAACAATAATTAACTTAGAATTTCATGGCTGCAACACGTGCCAAAGTAGTTGGGAAAGGGCATGTTCACCACTGTGTTACATCACATTTTCTTTTATCCCAGAACTGAAATGTAAGTGAGATTAAATATCTCAAATAAGGGTGATATTTGCTTATTTTCTGTCTGATAAGATAATTCTTCTCACTAAGCAGATTTTATGTTAGAGTATTTTACTTGTTTTAAGTGTTTGGATCCAAAATGATGTCAGTAAAATATTACAGCTTGTTGCTGAGATGTGATGAGCTATATCGAGTAAAACATGTTGAAACTAGAATCTCAAGTGTTGCAAAGCTGTGTCATCAACACAAGTATTAAACTACTTTTTTCAAGTAATCATTTATCTTATTTCAAGCATGAAATAAAAACTCATGACTTTGACACAATTGTGTCTCATATTAAAACAGATGACAGCCAAATGGACTTTGCTGTTTTATTTTCAATGCAACAATAGAAAAGAGGTACTCATAGAGTAGTACACTTGTTATTAGTGAGAATATACGTATTTTAAGCTATTTTTGGCTTCATTGAGGTTAGCTAATTTGACTTGTTTTGGAAAGTCTTGACAAGCCGAATTTTCTTGTTCTATTGGCAGATAATTTTGCTTAGTATAAATAAAATACCCCTCATTTTTGTATTTTTTTTCTTTTTTTGGAACACTGACTTTTTGCAGTGTAGAGAAAAGTGCTATAGAAATAGAGTACTCTTAACAATTCACTCACATGGCTTCCATCGGCACACAAAATGAATGAATGAATGAATGAAGCGTTCGTATGCCGAGACACCGAAAAGGTTGCAAATAGAGGCGTTCCACTCCACAGCCAAATTTCCACACAAGCCTTTTTGGGGGTTAAAAACCAAATGTACTTCCACCACACTGCAAAAAGTGACATCTAAGTAAGGTGAAATATCTCAAATAAAGGTGATATTTGCTTGTTTTCTGTCTGATAAGATCATTCTTCTCACTAAGTACATTTTATGTTAGAGTCTTTTACTTGTTTTAAGTGTTTTGGTCCTAAATGATGTCAGTAAAATATTACAGCTTGTTGCTGAGATGTGATGAGCTATATTGAGTAAAACATGTTGAAACTAGAATCTCAAGTGTTGCAAAGCTGTGTCATCAACACAAGTATTAAACTACTTTTTTCAAGTAATCATTTCTTATTTCAAGCATGAAATAAAAACTCATGTCTTTGACACAATTGTGTCTCATATTAAAACAGATGACAGCCAAATGGACTTTGCTGTTTTATTTTCAATGCAACAATAGAAAAGAGGTACTCATATAGTAGTTCACTTGTTATTAGTGAGAATATACTTATTTGAAGCTATGTTTGGCTTCATTGAGGTTAGCTAATTCTACTGGTTTTGGAAAGTCTTGAATAGCCGAATTTTCTTGTTCTATTGGCAGATAATTTTGCTTAGTATAAATAAAAAAAAACTAATTTTTGTATTTATTTTCTTGTTTTCGAACACTGACTTTTTGCAGTGTACAGCTAAATCTCCACACAAAAAAACAAATGTACTTCCACCGCAATACCTTTTCCTCTCGCCGGCGCCTCTCCTGCTCCTGTAGCCGTTGCAGCTCGGCCAGCTCAGCGTTCCGGAGCTCCTCAAAGGCCCTCTGCTGGGCCCTCAGACGAGCCAGCTCCTCCTCCTCCATCACCTCCAGCAGGGACTGCTCGATGGTCTTCCCCACGAGGACCTCCAGCAATGGCTGCACCTCTCTATCAAAGTCAAACAACTATACAGAAATGAGACAAATATGTGTTTAATGGTTCTTCTCCCTCATCCAGCGGTACAGTTGAGTTGTGAGTGGCATGCCTACCTCTCCTTCCTCAACTTGTGTTGCGACATCTTGGCCAGATTTGGCAGGTATAAAAAGGGGTGTCGCCGGTCTGTCCAGGAGAGGATCAGTCTGGCATTCAGTATGTGAAACATCTATGATGCAGCTCAACTCTTCCAGGTAAAGCTCTGAAAAGACACCACAACTTTGCAGGCTCTGATAATGAAATACAAACAGAGGTTGATTAGGGCTGGGCGATATATCGATATACTCGATATATATCGCAGGGTTGTCTCTGTGCGATATAGAAAATGACTATATGGTGATATTGGAGCATACGTTCTCACGCAGTTGCTTTTAGCTCCTGGCATTACACTACAGCAGGGGTCACCAACCTTTTTGAAACCAAGAGCTACTTCTTGGGTACTGATTAATGCGAAGGGCGACCAGTTTGATACACACTTAAATAAATTGCCAGAAATAGCCAATTTGCTCAATTTACCATTTATATATATATATATATATATATATATATATATATATATATATATATATATATAAATGGGTATTTCTGTCTGTCATTCCGTCGTACATTTTTTTTCCTTTTACAAAAGATTTTTGATAGAGAATAAATTGCGAAAAAAACACTTAATTGAGCGGTTTAAAAGAGGAGAAAACAGGAAAAAAAAAGAAAATTAAATGTTGAAACATAGTTTATCTTCAATTTTGAATCTTTATTTTTCAACAAATGGTAAATGGGTTGTACTTGTATAGCGCTTTTCTACCCCTTTTTAAGGAGCCCAAAGCGCTTTGACACTACTTCCACATTTACCCATTCACACACACATTCACACACTGATGGAGGGAGCTGCCATGCAAGGCGCTCACCAGACCTATCAGGAGCAAAGGTGAAGTGTCTTGCCCAAGGACACAATGGACGTGACTTGGATGGTAGAAGGTGGGGATTGAACCAGTAACCCTCAGATTACTGGCACAGCCACTCTACCAACTTCGCCGCGCCGTCCCACAAGTTTTATATCTTTTTTTCCAAATAGTTCAAGAAAGACCACTACAAATGAGCAATATTTTGCACTGTTATACAATTTAATAAATCAGAAAGTGATGACATAGTGCTGTATTTTACTTCTTTATCTCTTTTTTTCCAACCAAAAATGCTTTGCTCTGATTAGGGGGTACTTGAATTAAAAAAATGTTCACAGGGGGTACATCACTGAAAAAAGTTTGCGAACCACTGTGCTAGAGAATGAAAAGTGTTTACTCTGCATGTCAACATCTCCATTCGGTGCCATACGCCCACAAACGGCGTGGCGAAGTTGGTAGAGTGGCTGTGCCAGTAGTCTGAGGGTTACTGGTTCAATCCCCACCTTCTACCATCCGAGTCACGTCCGTTGTGTCCTTGGGCAAGTGAAGTGAAGTGAAGTGAATTATATTTATATAGCGCTTTTCTCTAGTGACTCAAAGCGCTTTACATTGTGAAACCCAATATCTAAGTTACATTTAAAGCAGTGTGGGTGGCACTGGGAGCAGGTGGGTAAAGTGTCTTGCCCAAGGACACAACGGCAGTGACTAGGATGGCGGAAGCGCGAATCGAACCTGCAACCCTCAAGTTGCTGGCACGGCCGCTCTACCAACCGAGCTATGCCGCCCCTTCAAGACACTTCACCATTGCTCCTTATTGGTCCTGGTGAGCGCCTTGCATGGCAGCTCCCGCCGTCAGTGTGTGAATGTGTGTGTGAATGGGCGAATGTGGAAATACTGTCAAAGCACTTCAGGCTCCTTAAAAAGGGGTAGAAAAGCGCTATACAAGTACAACCATTTACCATTTACCAAAATCATGCACAAAAGTGCACTTTATTTGTGTTGAACTATTGTAGTAGCGTTCTGTACAAAAAGTGCACTTTAATTTAGTGTTGTTTTGATATGTCATCTTAGTGACATCATGCACAAAAGTGCACTCATAGCTTGTTTTAAAATGTCTCTGACAATCTTGCACTTTGTTTTGGAAATGACATGAATGTTTGTGCCACTGCTTAATAACTGTTTCATAAATACACTTTTAGTTGTGATTTCCCTCTCTGCGTGAAAGTTTAAAAGTAGCATATATTAATGCAGTATGAAGAAGAATGTTTGAATGTAGACACATAGAATCATCATACTGCTGTGATTATATGCATCAAGTGTTCATTCAAGGCTAAGGCACAATATCCAGATATATATGCTGTATCGTGACACGGCCTAAAAAAATATTGAGGTATTAAAAAAAGGCCATATCGCCCAGCCCTAAGGTTGATGAACACACTTCACCTGTTTGCACGACATTGTGTGTCCTGCCTTCCACGGCCTCTGGAGTTGCAGATCTCAGGGGCTCCCTGCTCTTCTTTTTTCGAGCCGCAGCTCTCCGCCTGATCTCTTGCTGTCTTTGTATTTCCACCAAATCATCCTGCACAGGGTGAACAATCACACATGTTACCTGATACATGCGAAGATAAAGTCCTATTTTGTGCTTACAGCTGACATGAAGCGTTGGGCGTAAGTGTTTCCCCTGATGACGCGCCGATCATACATGATGTTTCCATAATTGCTGCTGATTGCCCTGGAGACAAAACAGCTCATTAGTCGAGGAACGTCTCAATGGCCTCAACTATGCTGGTAGAAAACATGTGTGGATGGGGGCGTGGCCTGCGGGCCTGCGGCAAAAACGGGGTGTGCCAGGACCGGCTTCAAGATCATCAACAGGTGCGTAGATGGCCCACTTGGGCCTGATTATCTATATATAAAAGTATAAAAGGCAGCAGCCGGGGAGGAGAGAGGTGTCCCATCCCGGGGGATTCAATGTTTTGATTAAACATTGGCAAGGCAGTCAAAATCTAAAAAGAGAGACCCATTTGTAGAGTACACTTTGACAAAATGACAAATACACCATAAATGAGTGATCTATCAACATCACAGCAGAATTTGTCTCATACTTGGAGAAAGTGGGGTTTTGGAGACATGCCGGATGGGCTGCAAGAATGCATAGTTTTTAAAAGTGTTGTATCTATCACAAAACCCAGTCACAGGCAGCTGATTTAAAGTGAACTATTATTAACTATTACCCACTATTTTGTTGGATCCACTATGGACTGGACTCTCACACTATTATGTTAGATCCACTATGGACTGGACTCTCACTATTATGTTAGATCCACTATGGACTGGACTCTCACTATTATGTTAGACCCACTATGGACTGCACTCTCACTATTATGTTAGATCCATTATTGACTGGACTCTCACACTATTATGTTAGATCCACTATGGACTGGACTCTCACAATATTATGTTAGATCCACTATGGACTGCACTCTCACTATTATGTTAGATCCACTACGGACTGGACTCTCACAATATTATGGTAGATCCACTATGGACTGGACTCTCACAATTATGTTAGATCCATTATGGACTGGACTCTCACTATTATGCTAGATCCACTATGGACTGGACTCTCACTATTATGCTAGATCCACTATGGACTGGACTCTCACTATTATGTTGGATCCACTATGGACTGGACTCTCACTATTATGTTAGATCCATTATGGACTGGACTCTCACTACTATGCTGGATCCACTGTGGATTGGACTCTCACTATTATGCTAGATCCATTATGGACTGGACTCTCACTACTATGCTGGATCCAATGTGGATTGGACTCTCACTATTATGCTAGATCCACTATGGACTGGACTTTCACTATTATGTTAGATCCACTATGGACTGGACTCTCACTATTATGTTAGATCCACTATGGACTGGACTTTCACTATTATGTTAGATACACAATGGACTGGACTCTCACTATTATGTTAGATCCACTATGGACTGGACTCTCACTATTATGTTAGATCCACTATGGACTGGACTCTCACTATTATGTTGGACCCACTATGGACTGGACACTCACAATATTATGTTAGATCCACTATGGACTGGACTCTCATTATTATGTTGGACCCACTATGGACTAGACTCTCACACTATTATGTTAGATCCACTATGGACTGGACTCTCACTATTATGTTAAACCCACTATGGACTGGATTGTCACACTATCATGCTAGATCCACTCAAAGTCCATTACACCAGTCGCCCAGGGTGGGTTCCCCCACATCTGCGGTCCTCTCCAAGGTTTCTCATTGTCATCATTGTCACTGTCACCGACATCCCACTGGGGTGAGTTTTTCCTTGCCCTTATGTGGGCTCTACCGAGGATGTCGTTGTGATTTGTGCAGCCCTTTGAGACACTTGTGATTTAGGTCTATATAAATAAACATTGATTGATTTCCACGGTTGTTTCCTTTCACGACGACGTCACTGTCGCCTTAATGACGTCATCAATCACCAGTCCAAACTTGCACTAAAAAGTCTCTAGGTGGCGTAAAGACACTGCTTTACAATACGCCGTGTATTACTACACACGCATATATTTGGTCATATTTGTCACATTTTGAACACCAACGAGGCAACAGAAGACTTAAACTCGTCAAATGATGACACTTCCGGTTTAGCATTAGCATTTAGCACGTTCGGAACAAAAAAAAAACAACTACTTCTCTGTCAGTGCTTCTCTGTATTTGGAGCGGTTCTCCACGGGTCTCGGCCGGCTGGAGAAGGTGTAGGTTTCGTTCGTGTCCTTCTGGCTGTGTGAAACAAGAGCCATTGTTTCAAAAAAAGAAGATATATCGTGTATTTACAAAAATACCCGTGTTTCTGCTTGCTCGGGGACACTAATAAGCTACCTTAGCAACGGTAACCAGGAAGTAAGTAAGCTGTAATGTCATATTACAGCCAGAGGGGGCGCCTTAACCTCCATATAATATTAATGTTACTACATTGCTGTTGTCTTATTGTCGTCCTTTGCACTCAAGCTTAATATTCTAACGAGCAGTAAGTAACTTTCAGTGTTTATTTAAATGGAAGAGGGTGAATATGTTTAATACGTAAAACTTGGCGCATAGTTAATTTGTTTCAATCACACGTAACATGTTACATTAAGGAACATCACGTTGCAGCTTTTCACAATTAATTATGTCCGCAAGAATATCAATATATGTTTTTAAATGATTATGATTCATTCATACCCCTTCTCATTGTCAATTACTAATAATTCATTCACACCATCACATTGACTGACCGTACCGGACATGTCCTCTTTTGCGGGGCTGTCCGGGTTGGGTTTCTTAAATGCTTTACAATGTCCAGCGTTTTGAGTCAGGGTTGTGTGTATTTTCAATGTACGTACAGGTTTAACAAGGGGTTAAAAACAAAACAAATTATGAAAATGTGCGCATTGAGCAGACTTCGTGAGAGAGGGGAGAGAGAATGAGATATTAATTGGCTGTTAATCACGGCATACAGTACTTGGTCAACAGCCATACAGGTCACACTGAGGGTGGCCATATAAACAACTTTAACACTGTAACAAACATGTGCCACACTGTGAACCCACACCAAACAAGAATGAAAAAGTCATTTCGGGAGAACATCCGCACCGTAACACAACATAAACACAACAGAACAAATACCCAGAATCCCGTTGCAGCACTAACTTTTCTGGGAGGCTACAATATACACCCCCGCTACCCTTTAACCCCCCCACCTCAACCCCGATTACATCACATCAAATATTCCACTTTGAAAAATTATTTTGGTGGAAGATTTTACATATTTTGTGTGTTTGTCATAAAAAAAAACATAGTTTTGTTTGACAAAAAAGGGCGGGAAACAAAAGGAATAGATGTGAAGTTGATGTAGACTCCAGAGATTTATGTGTTAAATAGTATGCCCTGGCACACTATTGTCATCATTTCATGACCCAAGCAAAACACTTTTTACACTTTTATATAGAAATAAATACACCTACCACTTATTAAATAAAAAAAATACAAAAAACTAGCAGCAGGGGTAAAGTTTAGATCCACGAAGGAAAGAAGAAAGTGAATGAATGTTTATAACTGAATACATTGGGACGGCGTAGCGCAGTGGAAGAGTGGCTGTGCGCAACCCGAGGGTCACTGGTTCAAATCCCACCTAGAACCAACCTCGTCACGTCCGTTGTGTCCTGAGCAAGACACTTCACCCTTGCTCCTGATGGGTGCTGGTTAGCGCCTTGCATGGCAGCTCCCTCCATCAGTGTGTGAATGTGTGTGTGAATGTGGAAGTAGTGTCAAAGCGCTTTGAGTACCTTGAAGGTAGAAAAGCGCTATACAAGTACAACCCATTTATCATTTATTTACATAAGTATACACATTTGTCTTCTTTTTTGTAATTATTATTTCTTTTATTGAACAAAGTAACATTTACGACAAACTTTTTCCAAAACACAATATATAACGTGAGATACAACAGGAGAATGCATATCATTTGTTTTCAAAAGGCTTACAAATAAGTGGAACCCCAAAAATGTACTGTGGGACCCCATTTTTATGACTTGATGGGGTCCCTGGGACCCCATTTTGAAAATTCCTAGCGCCAACACTGCTGTCAACAGAGGAGAAAAAATGCTTTATTGAAATAAATATATTATTTATAAAGCAAGTTCAAGTATCATTGGCAGATTTTCACCAAGTCCCGGCCTTGGCACGCATATATGTGTCCTCTTTTGGGGATTTCACAATATAGTCCGCCTAGAATATTCTAACGAGCAGTAACTGACTAATCAGTGTTTAACTAAACGGAAGAGGGTGAATATGTTTAATACGTTAAACATCTACTTAACACATTTTACTTGGCGTTTGGTGGATTTATTTTAGACAGGCTTAACAAGTCACATTAAGGAACATCACGGTGCAGCCTTTCACATTTAAAATATGTCCGCAAGACTATTTTTGAAATGAGTATGATTAATTTCTACCCTTTCTCCTTGTCAATTACTAATAATTCATTCACGGCACCACACCATCTTGCGCATGTTAACACTTGAAATATTTTATATGCTTCCATTTTGTCATCTATCCATCCATCCATTTTCTACTACTTCCTGTTAATTTTATTACTGTGGAGGAAAAAGTGTCGTTGGGAATGTGTAGCAAAGAGGGATATAAACCTTGGCAAATAAAAAAGAGGCAACATAAATAATAAATAAAGGTGGAAAACTAAGGGAATAAGTGGTAGAAAATGGATGGATGGAAGTACGATGTAGAATCCTTGTGTTCGAGAAAGGTGGAGGTTTATCTATTCAATCTATCAATCAGTCAATGTTTATTCATATAGCCCTAAATCACAAGTGTCTCAAAGGGCTGCACAAGCCACAAGGACATCCTCGGTTCAGCGCCCACATAAGGGCAAGGAAAAACTCACAACCCAGTGGGATGTCGATGAGAAGGAGTTTGACAAACCCTGGAGAGGACCGGATGCAATGGACGTCAAGTGGTTCTGACATAATATTGTGAAAGTCCAGTCCATAGTGGATCTAACATAATAGTGAGAGTCCAGTCCATAGTGGATCTAACATAATAGTGTGAGAGTCCAGTCCATAGTGGATCTAACATAATAGTGAGAGCCCAGTCCATAGTAGATCTAATATAATAATGAGAGTCAAGTCCATAGTGGATCCAACATAATAGTGAGAGCCCAGTCCATAGTAGATCTAATATAATAATGAGAGTCAAGTCCATAGTGGATCCAACATAATAGTGAGAGTCCAGTCCATAGTGGATCTAACATAATAGTGAGAGTCCAGTCCATAGTGGATCCAACATAATAGTGAGAGTCCAGTCCATAGTGGATCTAACATAATAGTGAGAGTCCAGTCCATAGTGGATCTAACATAATAGTGAGAGTCCAGTCCATAGTGGATCCAACATAATAGTGGGAGTCAAGTCCATAGTGGATCTAACATAATAGTGAAGGTCCAGTCCATAGTGGATCTAATATAATAGTGAGAGTCCAGTCCATAGTGGATCTAACATAATAGTGAGAGTCCAGTCCAGAATGGATCCAACAAAATAGTGAGAGTCCAGTCCATAGTGGATCTAACATGATAGTGAGAGTCCAGTCCATAGTGGATCTAAAATAATAGTGTGAGAGTCCAGTCCATAGTGTATCTAAAATAATAGTGTGAGAGTCCAGTCCATAGTGGATCTAACATAATAGTGAGAGTCCAGTCCATAGTGGATCTAACATAATAGTGAGAGTCCAGTCCATAGTGGATCTAACATAATAGTGAGAGTCCAGTCCATAGTGGATCTAATACAATAATGAGAGTCCAGTCCATAGTGGATCTAACATGATAGTGTGAGAGTCCAGTCCATAGTGGATCCAACATAATAGTGAGAGTCCAGTCCATAGTGGATCTAACATAATCTTTACACCATGTACCAAATAAAATTGCTTCGAGGTCGGTAAGCAAAATAAGAATGATTCTGTACATTAGGGGCAACAGATTATAAGGCGCACTGTCGAGATTTGAGGAGAAAAAAATGATTTTATAGTTTGGAAAATACAATAAGTAAAAATCTATGTCTTAATATTGTTAGAATAATTATGTGTAAAGTTATCACACAAGTTTAGTACGCTTAAAGTCTGTTGTTATAGTTATTAGCTATTGTGCTCAAGTTAGACTTTTGTATCTGTGCAAGGACGAAACAGATGTTATCTTTGTTTTAGCCCGCTAAGAGCCCAGAACTTCAAAGATTTCAACGCAGATAAGACGACAGCACGCAGACGAAGCGGAGACAAGACAAAATCACAAGAACCCTAGCACATTCCACTCACGTATGTTACTGAACTTCTTATAAACGTTACTTTACGTGATATATGTGACCTTCGTGATTTATGTGACCACCTTTTGATGTTGACTGGGAACCCTGAATAAATAGAGGGGATGCGGTAGCTGTACCGTAGAGCGTAGGGCCAGACTGTGACTAAGTGCGCAGCTCCACGCGTTCTCCTCATGAGCTAAATTGAACTCTGTCTCTGCTTGGTTCCTTGCTTCTTCGAACTCTGTCTCTGCATGATTCCTTGCTTCTTTGTACTCTGTCTCTGCATGACTCCTTGCTCTTTATACTCTGCCTCCGCATGATTCCTTACTTATTTGAACTCTGTCTCTGCATGATTATTTGCTTCTTTGAACTCTGTCTCTGCATGATTCCTTCCTTCTTTGAACCCTGTCTCTGCATGATTCCTTGCTTCTTTGAACTCTGTTTCTGCATGATTCATTGCTTCTTTGAACTCTGTCTCTGCATGATTCCTTGCTTCTTCGTACTCTGTCTCCGCATGATTCCTTACTTATTTGAACTCTGTCTCTGCATGATTCCTTGCTTCTTTGAACTCTGTCTCTGCATGATTCTTTACTTATTTGAACTATGTCTCTGCATGATTCCTTGCTTCTTGGAATTTTGTTTCTGCATGATTCCTTGCTTCTTTGAACTCTGTCTCTGCATGATTCCTTGCTTCTTTGAACTCTGTTTCGGCATGATTCCTTGCTTCTTTGAACTCTGTCTCTGCATGATTCCTTGCTTCTTTGAACTCTGTTTCTGCATGATTCATTGCTTCTTTGAACTCTGTCTCTGCATGATTCCTTGCTTTTTTGAACTCTGTCTCTGCATGATTCTTTACTTATTTGAACTCTGTCTCTGCATGATTCCTTGCTTCTTTGAATTCTGTTTCTGCATGATTCCTTGATTCTTTGAACTCGGTCTCTGCATGATTCCTTGCTTCTTTGAATTCTGTTTCTGCATGATTCCTTGCTTCTTTGAACTCTGTCTCTGCATGATTCCTTGCTTCTTTGAACTCTGTTTCTGCATGATTCATTGCTTCTTTGAACTCTGTCTCTGCATGATTCCTTGCTTCTTGTCTGTTTAATAGATGTTATAAGTGTTTGACTCTGACAAATGCTTATTGGTTATTGATGAGTTATGTCACATGTCCATGCACAAACAGGCAGTGACACATTTGTTCAGCCTGGCTCCAACTGTACTGGATGTGTTTTGATGGCTTCTCAAGGAAACGGGTGAACAGATGTGACCTTTCATGGCCATTTTCTGCATTCGAGGCGCTCTCATTCGCCATCATGTCGGCTTCAGCTGGCTCCTATTGTGTTGTCCTCTCAATAACGAGCCTTCATCGGCATCCTTTGAGATTCTGCAAAAATCAGGCTTGCACAAATACACTTCTGCTTTATAACAACAACCAAAGCCTAGATAGTGGAAAGTAATCGTAATGTCAATAGTTGTTTTTTTTTTATTAATTCCTGTCTACCCACCTTTCTTCTCACAGAGTGGTGAACACACACCAACGTGGGGCCACTGAGGTCTTTTGTATTGAAAATATCTTGGCATGCATGACTCACTCGTGTCATTAACTCATCATCCGGCTGTCGGTGGGATTCATAATGTCTGATTTGTACCAGAACACCGTCAAGAGACTTTGACAGGGCGGGAAAAAAACATACAGACCACATCATGTTTGAGTGATATTGGAGGCAGGGTTGTGGAAGTACTGATAACAGCAGCGAAAAGATGAATGATGTGCTGTACTTTGCTTATATTTAACACAAAGCATCAAAACCAGCGTGATTAACAATCCGCATAAGCAAATTATGTCGTCCACTTTAGTCCAGGAGTGTCAAAGTCGTTTTAGCAGAGGGGCCTCATGGAGGAAAATCTGTGCAGGCGCATGTTAGTACTAGGGACTGGACTGTCACACTATTATGTTAGATCCACTATGGACTGGACTGTCACACTATTATGTTAGATCCACTACGGACTGGACTCTCACTATTATGTTAGATCCACTATGGACTGGACTCTCACTATTATGTTAGAGCCATTATGGACTGGATTCTCACACTATTATGTTAGAGCCACTATGGACTGGACTCTCACTATTATGTTGGATCCACTATGGACTGGACTGTCACTATTATGTTAGATCCACTATGGACTGGACTCTCACTATTATGTTAGATCCACTATGGACTGGACTCTCACACTATTATGTTAGATCCACTATGGACTGGACTCTCACTATTATGTCAGATCCACTATGAACTGGACTTTCACTATTATGTTAGATCCACTATGGACTGGACTCTCACTATCATGCCAGATCCACTATGGACTGGACTCTCACTATATGTTGGATCCACTATGGACTGGACTCTCACTATATGTTGGATCCACTATGGACTGGACTCTCACTATATGTTGGATCCACTATGGACTGGACTCTCACTATATGTTGGATCCACTATGGACTGGACTCTCACTATATGTTGGATCCACTATGGACTGGACTCTCACTATATGTTGGATCCACTATGGACTGGACTCTCACGATCCACTATGGACTGGACTCTCACTATATGTTGGATCCACTATGGACTGGACTCTCACTATCATGCCAGATCCACTATGGACTGGACTCTCACTATATGTTGGATCCACTATGGACTGGACTCTCACTATTATGTTAGATCCACTATGGACTGGACTCTCACTATTATGTTAGATCCACTATGGACTAGACTCTGACACTACTATGTTCGATCCACTATGGACTGGACTCTCACTATTATATTAGATCCACTATGGACTGGACTCTCACTATATGTTGGATCCACTATGGACTGGACTCTCACTATATGTTAGATCCACTATGGACTGGACTCTCACTATATGTTGGATCCACTATGGACTGGACTCTCACTATATGTTGGATCCACTATGGACTGGACTCTCACTATATGTTGGATCCACTATGGACTGGACTCTCACTATATGTTGGATCCACTATGGACTGGACTCTCACTATCATGCCAGATCCACTATGGACTGGACTCTCACTATATGTTGGATCCACTATGGACTGGACTCTCACTATTATGTTAGATCCACTATGGACTGGACTCTCACTATTATGTTAGATCCACTATGGACTAGACTCTGACACTACTATGTTCGATCCACTGTGGACTGGACTCTCACTATTATATTAGATCCACTATGGACTGGACTCTCAAACTTTAATGTTAGATATATATATATATATATATATATATATATATATATATGTAGATATATATATATATATATATATATATATATATATATATATATATATATATATATATATCTACATATATATATATACACACACATTAATATACACACATATGTATGTATGTATATATATATATATATATATGTATATATATACATACATTTATATAAATATAAACAATTTTTGCAGTGTGTGTAAAAAAGGAGGCAGATAATTGAACATTTACAAGAGCAGCCACTCAGTGTCTGACATCTGTGCTTTATGGACTTCATGATTGTAAAAATTATGGCTGGTTTATCACAACGGGGCCTTCAGGAACTCTGTGTGCTTTGCTCGCCAAGCAGGAAGCGCGTCAGAAAAGTGCCAAACCCATGTTTTTACTTTCAAGCCGCAGACCCTTTTGGAGTCGCTGCAGTAACCGTCAGGAGAACAACTGCGGTTTATCTCCATGTACCACAGTTTTAGTACTTGAAGTATTGTATCATCACTAGACCACTACTTCTAAGTCACAAGCTGTCACACAAGTCTTCAGCTCGGGGGCTTGTTGATGCCAGCAACTTATTATAGTGGTTTGTAAGAGAAAAAAAATATATATATATACATATATATATATATATATATAGTCCTGCGATGAGTTGGCGACTTGTCTAGGGTGTACCCCACCTTCTGCCCGACTGTTGCTGAGATAGGCACCAGCGACCCCCGCGACCTCAAAGAGAATAAGCAGTAGAAAATTAATATATATATATATATATATACCATCCATCCATCCATTTTCTACCGCTTATTCCCTCTTGGGGTCGCGGAGGGCGCTGGCGCCTATCTCAGCTACAATCGGGCGGAAGGCGGGGTACACCCTGGACAAGTCGCCACCTCATCGCAGGGCCAACACAGACAACATTCACACTCACATTCACACACTAGGGCCAATTTAGTGTTGCCAATCAACCTATCCCCAGGTGCATGTCTTTGGAAGTGGGAGGAAGCCGGAGTACCTGGAGGGAACCCACGCATTCACGGGGAGAACATGCAAACTCCACACAGAAAGATCCCGAGCCTGGATTTGAACCCAGGACTGCAGGACCTTCGTATTGTGAGGCAGACGCACTAACCCCTCTGCCACCGTGAAGCCCTATATATATATATATATATATATATATATATATATATATATATATATATATATATATATATATATATATATATATATATATATATATATATATATATATATATATATATATATGTATATATATATATATATATATATATATATATACATACATATAAAACTTTCTATGTCCTGTTGGCTTGAAATAAATGTTTCCTTGAGGTATAACATGGACAGCGTTTAGTGTTTAGCACACAAGTGTCAAAGTCAAGGCCCAAGGGCCCGATTTGGCCCTTCACATCATTTTACATGCCTAAGCTTGGAATTAATATGCGTATTTTATTACTAAACGTATTCGCTTTCCATTTTGACGGAGAAAATAAAAGTAATTTCTTATCTTTTAAAGGTGATCTAACATTGCAACAAATATTAAAATGCCATACCTTCCAAACATTTGTTTTTTTGTTAAAATCAAAATAAGTACTCACATATCGGTTTGACTCATGATTTTGGAGCGACTTATCCATCAAATTGTACACTGTAATAAATGTTTTTACTGTAAAAAAACAATGTCAGTTACACAAAACTTACCCTATAAAAACACTTTTCCATACACCATTTAAAAATATTCATATATTATTTACTGTTACAATTGTACATATATATATATATATATATATATATACATATATATATATACACACATATATATATATATATATATTTATGTGTATATGTATATATATATACATATACACATATATATACACATATATATATATATGTATATATATATATGTGTATATGTATATATATATATATATATATATACACACACATATATATATATATATATATATATATATATATATATATATATATATATATGTGGATCATGACACATATATATATATATATATATATATATATATATGTGTCATGATCCGCAACTTGGATCATTTCATATTCTGGTTTGGTTCTGTTATTTATCACATCTTGTTAGCCTTTAATTTTCCTGAAGGAACTCTCCTGAAGGAATCAATAAAGTACTATCTATCTATCTATTTGTCTTCCGTAGTTCCTGGTGGCACTTCCTGTTTTGTTCTCTTATAATGAATACGCATTTGTGTCACCTGCCTTGTGTTTTTGACGCGCACCCGCCTCCTAATTTCTGACCGTATATAAGCCTGCCTTTTCCGTTACTCACCCTCGCAGTCTAGTTTGCTGTCCAATGCAACAGGTGACGTCGCTATCCCCGATTGTGGTAAAACTTTTTTTGTACTTGTTAGCTTCCACGCTATTCCTTTGTTAGTTTCCCTAGCTCCCATGCTAGTTCTGTTGGTTTTGTCTCTAGTGCCTTGTTGTTCCTAGTCTATTTTATAATATAAATAAATCATCATACCAGCTAAACACCACAATATATGCATATATATACATACATATACACATGTGTATATGTATGTATATATATATATAAATATACTGTATATATATACATATGTATATTTGTACACTGCGATGAGGTGGCGACTTGTCCAGGGTGTAACCTGTCTTCGCCCGAATGCAGCTGAGATAGGCCCCAAGCGGTCGAAAATGGATTAATATATACATATACTGTATGTATATATACAGTATATGTATATACATTCTGCAATTTATAGATATTTCTCTGAGCGTGTAAAAATGTTTTTAAAATTCACAAATAATTCTACATTTTCAAAGATCATATACTGTTCCAAGCGACCCTCTGAGGGCAGCCCTAAGCGCCAGGTGGCCCCAGGTTTTGGCGGTGCTGAGTGTAGCGTCAGAGGAAGGAAAGAACAGAATGTCACTCAGAGGAACAACAATTCACAGAAAAACCGAGCGGGCCATGTGACTTTGCTCTGGTTTCCTCCCGGGTGTCACGGAGAGTGTTACGCAACATGTGGCGGAGGAACTCTCAAGTCTTGACTTGCGTTTTGTTTGACCTTCCAGCCTCCGATTCCAGACGTGTACTTCAGTGGGACCAAGAAAGTCAAGGTGCTTATTTACAAGAGAAGCCAACAAAACCACACAACTGTGCCAAAGCCTTAAGATTCCTCCCAGATCAAGCGGACCACAGAAAGTAAAAGAAAACCAGGATAATATTTTGTGTCAACGCATGTTAACTAATGGCTTTGTAGAGGCAGGAGGCAGGGTGCAGGTAAAAAGGTGTCCAGTGCTTAAACCAAAAATAAACAAAAGGCAAATTGAAGCTTAGGGAAGACTATGCAGGATGAACCAAAACCTGAACTGGCTACAAAGTAAACAAAAACAGAATGCTGGATGACAGCAAAGACTTACGTAGAGCAGACGGCGTCCACAAAGTACATCCGAACCATACAAGACAATCCACAATGTCCCCATGGGGCGGCATAGCTCGGTTGGTAGAGCGGCCGTGCTAGCAACTTGAGGGTTGCAAGTTCGATTCCCGCTTCCGCCATCCTAGTCACTGCCGTTGTGTCCTTGGGCAAGACACTTTACCCACCTGCTCCCAGTGCCACCCACACTGGTTTAAATGTAACTTAGATATTGGGTTTCACTATGTAAAGCGCTTTGAGTCACTAGAGAAAAGCGCTATATAAATATAATTCACTTCACTTCAATTCACAAAGAAGGATAAAAACAACCGAAATATTCTTGAGTGCTAAAACAAAGCAGGTGTGGGCAGTAGCGGTTAAGGGAGACATGAAACTGATACAGGAAAATACCAAATAAAGAGGAAAAAAAACACCAAAATATTTTTACAGTACGTTAACAATCTAAAATTCATATATACATTCATATTCAAATCCCTTCACTGGCTTCCTGTTCCACTCAGAATTTAATTCAAAATCTCCCTACTAACCCACCATTGCCTCCATGGAAATGCTCCCGTCTACCTTAAAGAACTGCTCACCCCCAAATCCTCCACACGACACCTCCGCTCCAAACAGGCTAACCTCCTCCAACCTCCACGGACAAAAGTACAAACTATGGGAGACTGGGCTTTCTGTGCCGCTGCTCACAGTCTGTAGAACGCTCTCCCTGACCACCTGAGGGTACCTCAGACTGTGGATGCTTTTAAAAAAGGCTTAAAAACACATCTTATTAAAAAAAAACTTTTTATAGACATGCATGCTGGTTCTAGCTATTGGGCTGTTTATAGTTTTATATTTTTTTATTTTTATTATCTTATTATTATTATTACTATTTTTTTTACACTGTGGAACTTTGAGGTTGTTTGCTCAACGTAAAGTGCTTTTTTCCCCCAAATAAGATCTATTATTATTATATACATTCGCTGTTCAGAGCTGTAACGGCGATGTGGCCCTCAGTGAAAACAAGTTTGACAGGCCTGCTCTACACATGTCACAAAAATATATGTAAATTATCAAAAAACTTTCTGTTCTCTGAGTTCCCAGTGAACAGACAAGAGGCTGTCTTTGTTGCAACAAGCCAAAGGCTTAGAAAATTCCGCTGTGTACGAGGGGAGGGGTTATCTATTTTGATACATGACCTGCCCAAGCTTGATCCAGGACCAGTCCAAGCCTGAGGCACCTTTGTCTTTTATGTTGATGTGACCGAAAACAATGGCTGTTTACATATCCCCCATTCCTTTAGAAACACCTGTTGTCACGTAAACAGGGAAAGTCCAAAGAGTACAGCCCAGCTTTTTCTCCTCAAATTGAGCCAAATTTAATTCTGTCTCTGTGGGCAAGACACTTTACCCACCTGCTCCCAGTGCCACCCACACTGCTTTCAAAATGTAACTTAGATATTGGGTTTCACTATGTAAAGCGCTTTGAGTCACTCGAGAAAAAGTACTGTATAAATATAATTCACTTCACTTTCATTCCTTGCGTCTTGTCTCGTTTAATAGACGTCGTCAGTGTTTGAACCTGACAATATGCAGTAGTCTAAGAAGTACTAGGTGAGCTGGCACGAGGACACAGTGAGCGCTGACAAAGGCACGGAGCAGAGTTCCCACAGTTCCTGGAAGAGAAGCAGCTCTTTAGAGGCTGCAGCCTGGAAACACAGCTTCTGTTGTTGTGGGGCCGCCATCGTTACGTCACGACCCCAAAATTAATGAAAGGACTGCGGCAACCAGGGCACCGTGTCCTGCTGCGACATAATTATCAGCACACTCACATTGCAGCAGCCATGTAGTCTCTTTAGAGATCCACCCATACCCAGATCCGTGGTCAAGTAGGCCAATAAGCCATCTTCATTCATCTGCAGTAAAATGTACATCAACATGAATAGTACTGGTCCGGAATCAGCTTCAGGGTTCAATGTCCCAATATAAACAGTAAAATTCTGATGAGTAAGCTGCCGTTTTTTTTATTGTAAAAAAAACAGTGGTGCGGTTTTTCTATTTATCGCAATATGTTGTAAAAAAAAATTAAAATTACAGTAAAATTCTTGCGACTGAGTTGCCGTTTTTTCTTTTCTAAAAACAAACAAACGGTGCTGTTTTTCTATTTACCGCAATATGTTGTCAAACAAAAACAAAAACACTGTATATTTTACCTTAACTGAGTTGACAGTTTTTTACTGTCAAATGTAAATATTTTGACAGTATGTTAAAAACGTGTCCAAAATTTGGCCTGTACTATAATAAAATAAAAAAAAACACAGTAAGTTTTACAGTAAAATTCTGGCGACTAAGCTGCTGTTTTTTTTGTAAAAAAAAAAACAGTGGTACTATTTTTCTATTTATCGCAATATGTTGTAAAAACATAAAGCACACATTATATTTTACAGTAACTGAGTTGCTAGTTTTTTATTGTAAAATATATAGTTTTTACAGTATTTTAAAAATGTGTCCAAACTTTTGGCCTATACTGTATTTAAAAAAAAAAAGTACAGTAAATTTTACAGTAAAATTCTGGCGACTAAGCTGCTGTTTTTTATTTTTTTTTTTGTAAAAAAACAAAACAGTGGTACGTTTTTTCTATTTACCGCAATATGTTTTAAAAACAAAACAAAACTAAAAAAGAAGCTGTATATTTTACAGTACATTTCTGGTGACTGAGTTGCTAGTTTTTTTACTGTAAAATATATATATGTTTAAAAATGTACGTGAGAATGCCAAATTATCGGGGGATTTCTAGAAAGTTGTTGCTCTCGTGATCAAACATAGGACTCTTTAGCGTAGGAAAAGTCCTGAAAGGCAGACTGGCTGCACCTCCGTGACACGGACTCGGACATGGCCCTTTGGCGGAAGACCAGACCCTGGTCCTGGTCCTGGTGGTCGGAGGAGCAGCTGGGCAGGTGTGCGTAATTGACGGAGGAGGGGCGGGACTTTCTCCCCAGGGCGATGGCGTCGTGCACAGTCATGGATCCGTAGTGGGGGGGTAGAGGGGGTGCGTTGTGCACGGCCCGCTCATAGGGCGGCGGCCTGCAGGGCAGCCTGCTGTCCACCTGCCTGAACACCTCCATGGCAGAAAGGGGGCGGGGCTTGGGTGCATCCGGAGAGACCTCCTTGAGTGTTTCACAGGGGGAGGGGTTACTTCCCTCCTTCAGGCTGGTCCTGCTGAAGCCCCCTAAGCTCCTGGTCCGCATCAGGACTTTGCAAGCAGCTCGCAGTGAACGCGAGCGTCGGGGCTCGTCCGGGACCCGCGGAGGTTTCCTGGGTCGAGGCGGAGACGCCGCCGGCGAGCTGATGAAGACGGAGCCCTCGGACTGGTTGGAGGCCGCGCTCTCCAGGGAAGAGCTGGAGGAGTCCATGGTCTGGTTGTTGGAAAAGGAACCAGGAGGGAGTCCTCCTCGGCCCCTCCTCCAGAAGGAGTCGTCGGAGATTTGCTTTTTTAAAGGCCGCTTCTGGAAGTCCTCCTGGCTCCTGTACAGGTTGGCCACGTGGGACGAGGGCAGGATGATGGGCTCGGAGCGGCGGCGGCGGTACGGATGCTCGGGGCTGAAGGCGGCGTCGGAGGATTCACACGACGCCGCCACGCTGAGACTGAGCGAGGGAGACGAGCCGCTCCTCCCGGCCTCGCCGTCTCCTTCGGGGTCGGTGCTGTCGTACGCCGAGTCGTGCAGCTGGGAGGACACGGAGTCTGCCGGACCAACGCCCCATTAATCCCCAAATTTGAAAGGAAAAGTGTCAAAGGAGAAGAAGCGCACCTTCGTCGGCGTCCAGGAGATTAGGGATGTCGTCTCCCAGGATCTCGCTGTGCTCCATCAGGAACTGGGTCAGCTCCGTCACCTGCGGCGGCGTGGACGCAATCAAAGGCGTGTCAGAGGTCACCAAAAAATGGCGGAGAGCAAAGCTGCTCCGTTAGCTATTAAACCCGTTTCCAAATTAATTGGTAAATTGTGTTAGATGTAAATACAAACAGAATACAATGATTTGCAAATCCTTTTCAACCCATATTCAGTTGAATATGCTACAAAGACAACATATTTGATGTTCAAACTCATAAACATTTTTTTTGTGCAAATAATCATTAACTTTAGAATTTGATGCCAGCAACATGTGACGAAGAAGTTGGGAAAGGTGGCAAAAATACTGATAAAGTTGAGGAATGCTCATCAAACACTTATTTGGAACATCCCAAAAGGTGTGCAGGCTTATTGGGAACAGGTGGGTGCCATGATTGGGTATAAAAGCAGCTTCCATGAAATGCTAAGTCATTCACAAACAAGGATGGGGCGAGGGTCACCACTTTGTAAGCAAATTGTCGAACACTTTTAGAACAACATTTCTCAACGAGCTATTTCAGGGAATTTAGGGATTTTACCATCTACGGTCTGTAAAATCATCAAAAGGTTCAGAGAATCTGGAGAAGTCACTCCACGTAAGCGATGATATTACGGAATTTTTGATCCCTCAGGGGGTACTGCAGCCAAAACTGACATCAGTGTGTAAAGGATATCACCACATGGGCTCAGGAACACTTGATAAAACAAAACCACTGTCAGTAAAATAATGTTTATGAGTTTGAACATCAAATATGTTGTCTTTGTAGCATATTCAACTGAATATGGGTTGAAAAGGATTTGCAAATCCTTGTATTCTGTTTGTATTTACATCTAACACAATTTCCCAACTCATATGGAAACGGGGTTTGTACCTTCAACGTCATCTCCTTCTGCTGGTGGAGCGGCGTGACCTCCAGCCGCAGCAGCGTGGGGGCGGTGCACACCGCCAGGTTGTAGGCGTCCATCTTGTTGACCTGGGCGCTCTCCAGGACATGATGGAAGACGCAGGCCAGGCGCTGCAAGAGGAGTCGGTTCGGCGGCGGCAGCTTGTCCACCACCCTGGAGGAGGAAGGGAAGTTTGAAGCTCTTTCTCTTCCTTTTAGCGGGACTGTACAGTCCACGCCAGCACTGTACAGTCCAGGCCAGCACTGTACAGTCCACGCCAGCACTGTACAGTCCAGGCCAGCACTGTACAGTCCACGCCAGCACTGTACAGTCCACGCCAGCACTGTAGAGTCCACACCAGCACTGTAGAGTCCACACCAGCACTGTACAGTCCACGCCAGCACTGTACAGTCCACGCCAGCACTGTACAGTCCACACCACACCAGCACTGTAGAGTCCACGCCAGCACTGTACAGTCCACGCCAGCACTGTACAGTCCACGCCAGCACTGTACAGTCCAGGCCAGCACTGTACAGTCCACGCCAGCACTGTACAGTCCACACCAGCACTGTAGAGTCCACACCAGCACTGTACAGTCCACACCAGCACTGTACAGTCCACACCAGCACTGTACAGTCCACACCAGCACTGTACAGTCCACACCAGCACTGTACAGTCCACACCAGCACTGTAGAGTCCACACCAGCACTGTACAGTCCACACCAGCACTGTACAGTCCACGCCAGCACTGTACAGTCCACGCCAGCACTGTACAGTCCACGCCAGCACTGTACAGTCCACGCCAGCACTGTACAGTCCAGGCCAGCACTGTACAGTCCACGCCAGCACTGTACAGTCCAGGCCAGCACTGTACAGTCCACGCCAGCACTGTACAGTCCACACCAGCACTGTACAGTCCACGCCAGCACTGTACAGTCCACGCCAGCACTGTACAGTCCACGCCAGCACTGTACAGTCCAGGCCAGCACTGTACAGT
>NC_084634.1:38691455-38763955 GCF_033978795.1 Nerophis ophidion
TAAGTTAACACAACATTAACTAACACAACCAAAATAAGGGATTGTTTCTCACAGTGTAACACAACATAAGGTTTAGTACAAAAATGCAAAACAAGTAATTAAACACAATGTTATAAGGTATGGCTTTGTGCCATGATACAACATAAGATAACACAACATTAATTAACTAACACAACCATAATAAGGGATTGTTTCTCACAATGTAACAAAACATAAGGTATAGTACTGAAATGCAACACAAGTAATTGTGACACAGTGTTACAAGGTAAGGCTTTGTGCCATGATACAACATAAGTTAACACAACATTAACTCACACATCCAAAATAAGGGATTGTTTCTCACAATGTAACACAACATAAGGTATAGTACTGAAATGCAACACAAGTAATTGTGACACAGTGTTATAAGGTAAGGCTTTGTGCCATGATACAACATAAGTTAACACAACCAAAATAAGGGATTGTTTCTCACAATGTAACACAACATAAGGTACTGAAATGCAACACAAATAATTGTGACACAGTGTTATAAGGTAAGGCTTTGTGCCATGATACAACATAAGATAACACAACATTAACTAACACAACCAAAATAAGGGATTGTTTCTCACAATGTAACACAACATAAGGTATAGTACAGAAATGCAATACAAGTAATTGTGACACAGTGTTATAAGGTAAGACTTTGTGCCATGATACAACATAAGATAACACAACATTAACTAACACAACCAAAATAAGGGATTGTTTCTCACAATGTAACACAACATAAGGTATAGTACTGAAATGCAACACAAGTAATTGTGACACAGTGTTACAAGGTAAGGCTTTGTGCCATGATACAACATAAGTTAACACAACATTAACTAACACAACCAAAATAAGGGATTGTTTCTCACAATGTAACACAACATAAGGTACTGAAATGCAACACAAGTAATTGTGACACAGTGTTATAAGGTAAGACTTTGTGCCATGATACAACATAAGATAACACATTAACTAACACAACCAAAATAAGGGATTGTTTCTCACAATGTAACACAACATAAGGTATAGTACAGAAATGCAACACAAGTAATTGTGACACAGTGTTATAAGGTAAGGCTTTGTGCCATGATACAACATAAGTTAACACAACATTAACTAACAACCAAAATAAGGGATTGTTTCTCACAATGTAACACAACATAAGGTATAGTACTGAAATGCAACACAAGTAATTGTGACACAGTGTTACAAGGTAAGGCTTTGTGCCATGATACAACATAAGTTAACACAACATTAACTAACACAACCAAAATAAGGGATTGTTTCTCACAATGTAACACAACATAAGGTATAGTACTGAAATGCAACACAAGTAATTGTGACACAGTGTTATAAGGTAAGGCTTTGTGCTATGATACAACATAAGTTAACACAACATTAACTAACACAACCAAAATAAGGGATCGTTTCTCACAATGTAACACAACATAAGGTATAGTACTGAAATGCAACACAAGTAATTGTGACACAGTGTTACAAGGTAAGACTTTGTGCTATGATGCAACATAAGTTAACACAACATTAACTAACACAATCAAAATAAGGGATCGTTTCTCACAATGTAACACAACACAAGGTATAGTACTGAAATGCAACACAAGTAATTGTGACACAGTGTTCTAAGGTAAGGCTTTGTGCCATGATACAACATAAGTTAACACAACTTTAAAGGCGTACTGAAAACCACTACTAGCGACCACACGGTCTGATAGTTTATATATCAATGATGAAATATTAACATTGCAACACATGCCAATACGGCCTTTTTAGTTTATTAAATTAAAATTTTAAATTTCGCGCCGAAATATCCTGCTGAAAAGTCTCGGTTTGATGAGGCGTGCGCGTGAGGTCACGGATTGTAGAAGACATTTTGTTCCAGCACCGTTCACAGCAATAAGTCGTCTGTTTTCATCCCTAATTTCCACAGTATTCTGGACTTTTGTGTTGCTGAATCTTTTGCAATTTATTCAATGAAAAATGGAGACGTCAAAGAAGAAAGCTGTAGGTGGGAAGCGGTGTATTGTGGCCGCCTTTAGCAACACAAACACAGCCAGGGTTTCATTGTTTACAGTCCCAAAAGATGACGGTAAAGCTTTACTATGGAACAGAGCGGTAGAGCGAACACGGTTGGATTGGACCACACACACAAAGTACAGTGTATTATGCAGCGATCATTTCGAAAGATCGTGTTTTAAAGAGGGTCCCTTGCGAAGGGCAGAGATGGCCATCGCCACCACCCGTCGACTGGTGCTGAAGAAAGGTGCGGGGCCGACCTTCAGGTTGTACAGGTACGACCATATAATCTCATTAAAACACTAGTAACACAATAAGCAGATAAGGGATTTTCCTGAATTATCCTACTAAATGTGTCCAATAACATCTGAATCGCTCCCACTGCCCTCTAGTCTTTTTTTTTTCCCCTAGTCCTTCACTCTCACTTTCCTCATCCACGAATCTTTCATCCTCGTTCAAATTAATGGGGAAATCGTCGCTTTCTCGGTCCGAATCGCTCTCGCTGCTGGTGGCCATGATTATAAACAATATTCAGATGTGAGGAGCTCCACAACCCGTGACGTCACGCGCACTTCGTCTGCTACTTCCGGTACAGGCAAGGCTTTTTTATTAGCGACCAAAAGTTGCGAACTTTATCGTGGATGTTCTCTACTAAATCCTTTCAGCAAAAATATGGCAATATGATCAAGTATGACACATAGAATGGACCTGCTATCCCCGTTTGAATAAGAACATCTCATTTCAGTCGGCCTTTAACAGAATAAAAGGTAAATGAATGACTGTGATGTAAGGTGAGGTCATTTAAGTGCACTGCAGCATGAGGACACTTCAAGGTGAGGTCAGGTAAAGTAGGCTGGATAAACACAAGATGAGTTGAGCACAAAGCAGAACATACTTTGAGTAGTCCCACCAGCAGAACCACAGGCTGAGCCTCCAGGTCCACCTCCAGGCCAGCGTTCAGCCTGTCCCTGATGTCCTTCATGTTCTTGTTGTTGCACGGCTTCCGGAACACTCCCTCTGTGGACGGCCCCCTCTTCCTCAGCAACAGCAGCAAGTCCTGATGTGGGAGGGGGACAAGCAAGGTGAGATGACCCCGACGCCTCATCAGCAGGAAGCATGGCGTGTGCCTTCTCCTCTTTAAGGCACCTGGGCCACATGAACGTCAGTGAGGAAAAGAAACAAACCCCTTTTTTTTTTTTTTTTTTACAATCACTTCAATTAGAGCAGTGTTTTTCAACCACTGTGCCGCGTGAGATACAGTCTGGAGATGATCTAATTTCACCTATTTGGGTTAAAAATATTTGAAGTAATTATAGTCTACACATGATGTGTTTTTGTTGAGTGTCGGTGCTGTCTAGAGCTCGGCAGAGTAACCGTGTAATACTCTTCCATATCAATAGGTGGCAGCAGACAGCTAATTGCTTTGGAGATGTCGGGAACATGGTTTGTGGTGATCACAATATGCAGGTAAAAAGTTTTCTAATGCTTTACCTCTTAAGGCCCAAGATGTTTTTATACATGTGTAGAGAGGCGGAGCCGGGGAACGAGCAGCGGGGCAGGGCACGCTGGAGCCCTGCCCAAGATGGCGGCAAGGAGGCGGAGAATGCGGCTGAGCGGAGAGGCGGGGCTTGCCGGGAGCAACGCTACGAGCGAGATCAGGTGCGTGGCTCGCACATCGGCACACAATTAACTCATCTCCTCACGCTGTATAAAAGGGGAGAAGGAGGAGAGATCGAGGAAGGAGTAGGAGAGCCGGCAATAGCGACTGAGAAGCTACTTGGTCAACAGCCATACAGGTCACACTGAGGGTGGTCGCATAAACAACTTTAACACTGTTACAAATATACGCCACACTGTGAACCCACATCAAACGAGAATGACAAACCAATTCCGGAGAACATCCGCACTGTAACACAAAAAAAACAACAGAGCAAATACCCAGAACCCCTTGCAGCACTAACTCTTCCTTGACGCTACAATATACACCCCCCGAATCCCAACCCCCGCCCACCTCAACCTCCTCCTGCTCTCTCAGGGAGAGGATGTCCCAAATTCCAAGTTGCGGTTTTGAGGCATGTTAAAAAAAATAATGCACTTTGTGACTTCAATAATAAATATGGCAGTGCCATGTTGGCATTTTTTTTACATAACTTGAGTGGATCTATTTTGGAAAACCTTGTTACATTGTTTAATGCATCCAGCGGGGCGTCACAAGAAAATGAGGCTTAATAATGTGTTCATTCCACCACTGTATATATCGGTATCGTTTGATATCGGAATGGGTAATTAAGAGTTGGGAGAATATCGGAATATCGGCAAAAAAGCCATTATTGGACATCTCTAATATATGTATATGTGTATATTCATATACATATGAAAATATAGACCCCGAGTTCGGAGGTCTGAAGGTTGGCAAGTATGAGCAGATGGCGTCCACAAAGTGCATCCAGACTTGACATAACGATCAACAATGTCCACACAAAAAAGGATAGCGACAACTTAAATAGCCTTGATTGCTACACACAGTAGGTGCGGGGAATATCGCTCAAAGACATTAAACTGCTACGGGAAAATACCAAAAAATAGGAGCGCAAAACAAGAAGTAAAACACTACATAGAGGAAAACAGCAAAAAAGTGCAAATAAGTCAGGGTGTGACGTGACAGGTGGTGACAGTACACCTACTTTGAGACAAGAACTATAGTCATGCATGCTTGGTTATGCTTTAAAGTCATATCCAACAATTGCGACAACAACTTCTTAATGTCAACTGAGTTTCATTTTTTGATGATTTCTGCCTCAATGAAAAAAAATGTGCCTGGGCTGCAAAAAGGTTGCCAAACACTGAGTTAGAGAGCCGCAGTTGAAAAGGAAGTGGACTTACTGCGATGGGTTTGGGAAGCGAGCAGTCATCCGGGCACACTTGGCCGAGGGACTGTCCAAAAATGTGAGTCCTGGCGCAGGCGTCTGGTCGAGTCGCTCTGCTGATGAAGCTGGAGCCTTTCTTCAGCGTCCTCACCAAGCTCCACTTGGATTCTGCGGGCAGCAGAAAGGTTTTGTCCATGGTTTCATCGCCCCTCTAAGCCCGCGTGCACCGGCCAGAGCGCGCCTATTTCCTACTTCCGTGCATGCGCTTTGCCCCCGTGCCACATTTTCAGGGCACCTCCCTGCTGCCACGCAGTCGTCGTTGAGGAACATGTGCAAAAAGGAAGTGCCAGCAAACTCACCGTGTGGCTGCGTCAGCTTATCCTCCGGGTTGTTCAACAGCTTGGACACAACTTGACTGTTTGCATCGCCCTGGCAACACAATACAGACGTTAATGAGCAGGAAAGAGGAACATGCAGAAGAAAAAAAGTTCAAAGTTAAAGATAGTCACTGATAGTCACACACACATTATTCTCTGCGTTTGACCCCCTTGTTCCACCCCCTGGGCGGTGAAGGAAGCAGTGAGCAAAAGCAGCAGTGCCCACGCTCGGGTATCATTTTTGTGATTTAACCCCCAATTCCCCTTTTTATAGCCTTTGGTATGACTCGGCCGGGGTTTGAACTCACAACCTACCGATCTGAGCGCGTAGACTCTAACCACAAGCCCACTGAGCAGAGTACCAGCATTGGTTGGTGCTCAAATGGGGCAGAATTAAAGAAATAAATACATCCATGAGTTAATTATAAATACAAATCAATTCCTAAATGTGTTGTTAAAGGTGTCATTCATTTATTTCATGCAAAAAAAAATATTTAATCACTCAAATTTTTATGTAAGTATCAATGATTGTCACACACACACTAAGTGTGGTGAAATTATTATCTGCATTTGACCCCCTTCCACCCCCTGAGAGGTGAGGGGAGCAGTGAGCAGCCGCAATGACCGCGCCCAGGAATAATTTTTGGTGATTTAACGCCCAATTCCCATTTTTATAGTCTTTGGTATGACTCGGCCGGGGTTTGAACTCACGACCTACCAATCTGAGGGCGTAGACTCTAACCACAAGGCCACTGAGCAGAGTACCAGCATTGGTTGGTGCTCAAATGGGGCAGAATTAAATAAAGAAATAAATACATCCATGAGTTAATTATAAATACAAATAAATTCATAAATGTGTCATTAAATGTCATTCATTTATTTCATGTAAAAAAAATTTAATCACTCAACTTTTTATTAAGTATCAATGATTGTTACACACACACTAGGTGTGGTGAAATTATTCTCTGCATTTGACCCCCTTCAACCCCCAGGGAGGTGAGGGGAGCAGGGAGCAGCCGCGGTGACCACGCCCGGGAATCATTTTTGGTGATTTAACCCCCCAATTCCAACCCTTCATGCTGAGTGCCAAGCAAGGAAGTAATGGCTCCCATTTTTATAGTCTTTGGTATGACTTGGCTGGGGTTTGAACTCACAACCTACCCATCTCAGGGCGGACACTCTAACCACTAGGCCACTGTGCAGGGTACCAGCATTGGTTAGTAATTAAAGAAATAAATACATCCATGAGTTAATTATGAATACAAATAAATTCATAAATGTGTTATTAAATGTGTCATTAATTTATTTAATGCAAAAAATGTATTTGGTTATTTAAATATTTATGTAATCATTTAATTATTGATTTTATTAACAGTTTCCCAAATCTAATTAGTCATTTCACGTCATTTCAAATGTAATTTACAACATTTGTATGCAAGTACAGCACTTAAGACCTTCAGTATAAAAAGTTAAAGTAGCAATGATTGTCACACCCATCACCCTTGATCACCCCGAGGGGGGTGAGGGGAGCAGTGAGCAGCAGCGGTGGACGCGCCCGGGAATAATTTTTTTGTGATTTAACCCCCAATTCCAACCCTTGATGCTGAGTGCCAAGCAGGGAAGTAATGGCTCCCATTTTTATAGTCTTTGGTATGACTCGGCCGGGGTTTGAAATCACGACCTACCGTGTAAGTGTCTATTTTAGCTGTAATAGCCTACTATCAAAATAACTAGGTGTCGCAGGCAGGAGCAAATCTTTGTTGACAGAAATGTTGAAATGTAATATTTATTCTACACATTCTTACAACATTAGAAACCATTAGCAAATCAGAGGCTACTCAGAAGGTGAGAAATTATTGGCTGGAAACAGCAGGTTGTCTTCTTTTAATAGATTTGTTCCAATCTTTGGCAAGCTAGGTAATGTTTGCTGTGGTCTGGAACAACATGGCACACAAACAACTATCTGAAATGCAGCCAATATTACATACAGATATTGTATGCAAAACTAAATTATATACAAAGAGAATACAAGTAAAGGGAATTAAATGAGATCAAATATACCTACAAATGATGCAATATGTCCATACAGCTAGCCTAAATAGAATGTTAGCATTGATTAGCTTGATTGGCACTCCAACAAGGCAATAACATCAACAAAGTTCACCTTTGTGCAATCACGCACAGTATAAAACGTTTGGTGGATAAAATGTAAACAAACTGTTGCGTCAGAGTCCACACTACGGTGAGTTCAAGAACCGCCGAAACCAGTAGGACAAAACAGTGTACGCCAAATGGTCTCGTCAGTGAAGCGTACACACAAACATATTAAAAAGCGGTAGTTCCAACAATTGGGAAGGTTTGTGTCATGTTTGTCCTCAAACAAAAAACATACTAAAACAAAAAAAATATTTTTCCCCGCATCTATTTCCATTTTCAATCCTTTTTGAAAAATGCTCCAGGGAGCCACTTTGATGGCAGACTTTGACAAATTCATGAAGCGCTGACACACAGGTTCATGATAAACTAAATGAATCATTAAATGGTCAAATAATAGATTAATACATGAAATATAAATTAAGTAAAATACTAAACAAATGTACTTTCATATTTAATAGACATATTTAATAAAACATGTATGTATTTAAGTCCAATTTAATTATAAATGACAATTTTTTTAAAATATGTATTTATTTTATTTTGTCCTATTACCAAATGATATTGTTATGAGCGTGTGCAATCGGTAGACAGCGCTCTGACAAAAACAAGGCAGTTATTCATTTGTGTTTTTTAGTGTTTATCTTTCCATACTAAACAAGTATTGTGTTTCATTGTGTTATGCTTACCTCATGCGGAAGGTCAATTACTTGTTCCATGCTGCCATGTAGGAGAGTTTTAGTCTGAAGGGCCGGAGAGGATTGGGAACTTTAACAATCTTCATTATGTAAGGGCAAGAAGGAAAGAAGTATTTGGGATGTACTTACTGCATTGGTGCTTCCTAACACCTTCATGAGGACGTCAGGCTGAGAAGACACACAAGCAGCTCTTGCCCTTGACTCTTCAATTTTGCTACGGAAACAACAGCAACAAAAAAGTACATAAGGTCATAAATGTGTCAGATTATTCTATTATTGAGAAAATGTCGATTTAAATTTTGTATTGATATCATTTTTTTTCGTGCAACTATAATTCTACACCGCTGGAAATATATATGATGGATATTAAATATAATATACAGTATATTTATATTTATCAATTGCTATACGTATGTGTATATATATATATATATATATATATATATATATATATATATATATATATATATACATACATACACAATATATATATACATCTATACATACAAACGTCAGTTCAGGAAAAACACAGGGGTTATTTTATCCTTACAAACCTGTATCGCAGGTTTCCCTGCTCTTCAGGGGATTTTGATAAAGTTGTATGAAATTCCCAGGCCTTTTTTTCCAGACCTTCATCCCTACAAGCCTGTTTCGCAGGTTTCCCTACTCTTCAGGGAATTTTATAAAAGCGTATATCAAATTCATGCGATTTTATAACATCTTATAAAATCCCCTGAAGAACAGGGAAACCTGCAAAACAGGCTTGTAGGGATGAAATAGCTTCTGTGTTTTTTCCTGACCTAACATACATATATATATATATATATATATATATATATATATATTCGATAAACCACAGAAACCTCAACTATATAAATATATATATATATATATATTTATATATATATTTAGCAAAATATACATTAGGTCAGGGAAAAACACAGAGGCTATTTAATTCCTTAAAGCCTGTTTTGCAGGGTTCCCCGCCCTTCAGGGGATTTTATAAAATGTTATCAGAAATATATATATATATATATATATATATATATATTTTGTATATATATATATATATATATATATATATATATATATATATATATTTTTTTTCATTGCTTTATATATATGTATGTTTGTATATATATACATATACATATATATATATATATATATATACAATAATATATATACACTGTGTGTATATATATGTATATACAAACAATCATACTCCATCCATCCATTTTCTACCGCTTATTCCCTTTTGGGGTCGTGGGGGGCGCTGGCGCCTATCTCAGCTACAATCGGGCGGAAGGCGAACAGTCATACTGTGTAAACATATATATATAGATAGATAATGAAATACTAGAAAAACAAAATACAATATATAAAAAATGTTTTGAAAAAAAAAATAAGGTACTAAAGTGAAATGTAGAATTTCCAAGTATTACCACACCAGCACCTATAATGAAAGCTGCTGCCAAAGTGTCTATTATGTCACCCTCCTAAATAGAAATATCACCAAACCAGATCAACAATAGAGTCGCCTACCTGTGCAGGGTATCGAACCAGCGCTCCTTCACCTCAGGAGAGCTGCAAGCCAAATAACACACATGCAATCAATCACTTTCTGCTGCACGGCAGTGAGAATCAAACAGGAACTAAGACCACGCCGGGCGTCACGGGCTTTTTTGAAGAGGTGGAAAGTGTAACTCAAGTCACGGGAACAGGAAGCTGCGTCACGGCGTCAACCCACTAAGCCACCAGCCCACCCCACCAAGTCTCCACTTCCCACTCGCTCGCGCTTTGCTAAACATCCCATCGGTGGAAAGTGACAGGTGTGTGTTGGCACTTTAACCCCCAGTGACCCCCGGAGCTCGCTGTTTGATCCATCATGAGACAACTCTTCTCAATGGGATATTTATTTGACAAAATAAAACAAATACAAAAGTGGACCCGCAGGCTGAATGAAAAGGAGCGACGACCGTTATTGTGCAACCTCTGGTCTCATGATGCTGCACACTAAACTTTCTCTTTGCTGTTTCCCTTTTTTCATCAGCGGCTACTATCACACAAGAGAAAACACATTAAAAAAAAAGTTAAAGTTTGTTTAACATGCTTGATTGTATTTTACTCAGTAATGCATGACATTGCACCGTGTGGCTGCAAAAGGTTAATGACGCATGGTTAGAGATGTCCGATAATGGCTTTTTTGCCGATATTCCGATATCATCCAACTCTTAATTACAGATTCCGATATCAACCGATACCGATATATACAGTGATGGAATGAACACATTATTATTCCTCATTTTGTTGTGATGCCCCGCTGGATGCATTAAACAATGTAACAAGGTTTTCCAAAATAAATCCACTCAAGTTATGGAAAACAATGCCAACATGGCACTGCCATATTTATTATTGAAGTCACAAAGTGCAGCAGCTTGGAATTTGGGACATGCTCTCCCTGAGAGAGCATAAGAAGGTTGAGGTGGGCAGGGTTGGGAGGGTAGCGGGGGGTGTATATTGTAGCATCCCGCAAGAGTTAGTGCTGCAAGGGCTTGTGGGTATTTGTTGTGTTGTGTTTATGTTGTGTTACGGTGCGGATGTTCTCCTGGAATTTGTTTGTCATTCTTGTTTGTACATATTTATATTGTGTATTGAGTATATCGTAGTGTCCGGGAAGAGTTAGTGCTGCAAGGGGTTCTGGGTATTTGTTGTGTTGTGTCACGGTGCGGGTGTTCTCCCAAAATGTGTTTGTCATTCTTGTTTGGGGCTTCACAGTGGAAGAGGGGTTAGTGCGTCTGCCTCACAATACGAAGGTCCTGCAGTCCTGGGTTCAAATCCAGGCTCGGGATCTTTCTGTGTGGAGTTTGCATGTCCTCCCCGTGAATGCGTGGGTTCCAAAGACATGCACCTGGGGATAGGTTGATTGGCAACACTAAATTGGCCCTAGTGTGTGAATGTGAGTGTGAATGTTGTCTGTCTATCTGTGTTGGCCCTGCGATGAGGTGGCGACTTGTCCAGGGTGTACCCCGCCTTCCGCCCGATTGTAGCTGAGATAGGCGCCAGCGCCCCCCGCGACCCCAAAAGGGGAATAAGCGGTAGAAAATGGATGGATGGATTCTTGTTTGGTGTGGGTTCACAGTGTGGCGCATATTTGTAACAGTGTTAAAGTTGTTTGTACGGCCACCCTCAGTGTGACCTTTATGGCTGTTGACCAAGTATGCTTTGCATTCACTTGTGTGTGTGAAAAGCCGTAGATATTATGTGATTTAAGGTTTATTGGCGCTCTGTACTTGTACCCCTCTCTACTTGTACATTTTACTTTTTGAAAATCGATACCAATAATTTCCGATATCACATTTTAAAGCATTTATTGGCCGATGATAACGGCGGTCCGATATTATCGGCCATCCCTACGCATGATGGACGCTGCTCACCTAAAACACACCAAACAAAAGGTGACACCCCAAGCAAAGGCGAGAGTCCTTCTCGGGTCCGCGTCCGGCGCCGTCCCCGCCTCGTGCTCCGCTCCGTCCTCCAAGCTGTGAACTGAGACGTCCTCCAGGTAGATCCTGTGCTTCACGCGGTAGCTGCAGGACCTGCACAAACACAGCAAAGGTGGTCCTGATATAGCCAGTCATGACCATCACCCTGAACACTGTGTGGTGTACGGGTCCGTGCGACCCGTTTTAATTTTTTTATTAAAAGAAAAATTCTACAATTAATTACTTTTTCAAACATGGCTCATCTAAGATGGACAGATGCAAAGTGTAAAAGTGTTCTGTGGTTCTGACAAGTCCACATTTCAAATTGTTTTTGGAAACTGTGATTAGAGTTACAAGCGCCGTCACAGAACCATTTCAAGTAATAGTTGAGGCACTACTGTATTTGGTGTCACATTATATTTTATGGGAAATATTCTTTCGGTTTCTGTACGATTTGGTTTTCGCCCTTGGGGCCAGATTAATAACAATAACTGAAGTACATGTGACTACTCTGGGTGTTTTTTTGTTCCGTTCAAAACAGTCATGCGAGTAAACAGAGACTGCTTGGATGTGTGGAGATTCCCTAAGAGTCCACATTTAAAGTTTGAAAAAACCCTGTGCCTTGACTTCCTCTTCACTGCTGCTGTGGAGAGTATTTTGTGCCTCTACTACCTAATATTTTTTTGGACACTGAAATTATGTAACTGAATTTTTTTTTTATTGTTTTTACTTTGTTTTTGATTTTTACTGACATTTTCATTGAATAAAAAGTCATGAGCAAAATGGGTGTTTAAAAAATTCAGGTTGTAAAATTTTAGTGTATAAAAATAAATAATCACAAGTGCTGTCGATTAAAGGCTATATAAATAAACTTTGTTTGATTGACTGAAATGCAGTGTGTAAAAATTCAGTATTTAAAAATTCAGTATATAAAAATTCAGCGTACAGAGCAGAAAATTCAGTGCAGAATGCAGATTAACACTGTGTGTAAAAAATTCAGAGTGTAAAAATTCACTGTATAAAAAGACAGTGTCAAATAAATATATGTATAAAAATTTAGTCCAAAAAAATTCAGAGAAGAAAAATTCAGTATACAAAAAATAGGTGCAAAAGTTTCAGTGTAAAAACTCAGTGTAGAAAAATTTAGTGCAGAAAAATGAAATGTGTAAAAAATTCACTGTAGAAAAATACAGTGTAAAAATGTTTTTTTATGTAAAAATTCAGTGTATAAATATTCAGTGCAGAAAAATTAAATGTGTAAAAAATTCAGCGTATAAAAATTATGTGCAGAAAAATTCAGTGTAAAAAACTTACAGTACAAAAATACAATGTAAAATAAATAAATAAATAATCAGTCCAAAAAATTAAATGAAAAAAAATTCAGTGTATAAAAAATAAGTGCAAAAAATTCAGTGTAAAACATGCAGTGTGTAACAATTCAGTGCAAAAAAATTAATGTGTAGTAATTTAGGGTAGAAAAATTAAAAGTAAAGTAATTTAGTGTCAAAAATTTGAGTGTAAAAAATTCAGTGTGTAAAAATGTAGTGTGTATAAAGTTCAGTATGTAAAAATTCAGTGCATAAAAATTCAATGTGTAAAAAATTAATTGTATAAAAATGTGTAAAAAATTCAGTGTATAAAACTTCAGTGCAGAAAAAATTCAGTGTTTAAAATTCACTGTATAAAAATACAGTGTAAAAATTAATAAATGTATAAAAATTCAGTGACGAAAAATTCAGTGTACAAAAAATAGGTGCAAAAATCTCAGTGTAAAAAATTCAGTGCAGAAAAATTCAATTCAGTGTATAAAAACTCAGTGTATAAAATTCACTGTATAAAAATACAGTGTAAAATAAATAAATGTATAATAATTCAGTAAAGAAAAATTCAGTGTACAACAAATAGGTGCAAAAATTTCAGTGTAAAATATTCTGTGCAGAAAAATTCTATTCAGTGTATAAAAACTCAGTGTATAAAATTCACTCTTTTAAAATACAGTGTAAAATAAATGAATAAAAATTCAGTCCAAAACAATTTAGTGAAGGAAAAATCAGTGTACAAAAAATAAGTGCAAAAAATTCAGTGGAAAACATTCCATGTGTAAAAATTCAGTGCAAAAAAATGAATGTGTAATTCATGAATTTAGTGTTTAAACAATTCAGAGTATGAAAAATCCTTGTGTATAAATTCAGTATGTAAAAAGTCAGTGTAAAAAATCAGTGTAAAATAATTAATTGTATAAAGATTTACTGTGTAAAAATGTAGTGCATAAAAATTCAGCTTGTAAAAGAAAACTCAAGACCCACTTCCAGCAAATATAAGACTGAAGCAATTGTCTTGAAACCATCCAATTAGGTGTCAAGTTTCAAGTAAAACATTCAGGTACATTCTGTAAATGCAGTGTCAAAAAAGACACACATGAACCTCCACACCTGCACAATGAACAGATGGATGAATATTTGGTCTTTTTACCTGAGCTTGGCAACGACCACAAGGTCGGTGAAGAGGAAGAGATGTCTCGCCCTGCTTTTTGTGCCCTGGGTGACCTGCACACACCCGTCCAGCAGCAGCTCTCCGTTCTCCCCGGTGAGGCCGTGGACGAAAGGGCTCTGCTCCACTGACACCCGGCAGGAGCTCTCCTCCCTGCCAGGACAACACACCCACACACACTTGTTGAGCCGTGCAATAATGCGGGGTGCAAGTAGCTTGCACTGCGGGTGCTCTTCATGGTGCAGGTGCAGTGGGTGTTGGGAAAGCACCTGTGACTGTTGGTGATTACACAATCAGGCCACATGTTGCGTCATGATACACAATATTTCTTGGAGCCTCCACGATACCACTGGTGGTACTCAGTGGTCTAGTGGTTAGAGCGTCCAGTCTGAGATCGGTAGGTCGTAAGTACAGACCCCGGCCGAGTCGTACCAAAGACTATAAAAATGGGAGTCATTACCTCTCTTCTTGGCATTAAGAATCAAATATTGGAATTGGGGGTTAAATCACCAAAAATGATTCCCAGGCATGGCCACCGCTGCTGACCACTGCTCCCCTCACCTCCCAGGGGGTGAACGAGGGGATGGGTCAAATGCAAAGGACACATTTGACCACACCTAGTGTGTGTGACAATCATTGGTACTTTACTTTAGACTTTACTTTTGTACGCACTTGAAATAAACCAAAATCCTGACTTTGGAGCAATGTTCACGGACTGTAGTATTTGGCTCTCTAATAAATTAAATGGTTTTCCTCATAAAAAAATGGGAGCCATTACCTCCCTGCTTGGCATTAAGAATCAAGTATTGGAATTGGGGGTTAAATCACCAAAAATGATTCCCGGGCGCGGCCACCGCTGCTGCTAACTGCTCCCCTCACCTCCCAAGGGGTGAACAAGGGGATGGGTCAAATGGAAAGGACACATTTCACCACAACTAGTGTGTGTGTGACAATCGTTGGTACTTTACTTTAGACTTTACTTTTGTACGGACTTGAAATAAACCAAAATCCTGACTTTGGAGCAATGTTCACGGACTGTAGTATTTGGCTCTCTATTAGATGCAATGGTTTTCCATATAAAAAAAAATGGGAGCCATTACCTCCCTGCTTGGCACTCAGCATCAAGGTTTGGAATTTGGTGGTTAAATCACCAAAAATGATTCCCGGGCGCGGCCACCGCTGCTGCCCACTGCTCCCCTCACCTCTCAGGGGGTGAACAAGGGGATGGGTCAAATGGAAACGACACATTTCACCACACCTAGTGTGTGTGTGACAATCATTGGTACTTTACTTTAGACATTACTTTTCTACGCACATTAAATCAACCAAAATCCTGACTTTGGAGCAATGTTCTGTTCTGTTTCATGAGGGATTCCCTCAATCGTCAGGGGATTTTCTGATGAATGAGGGAACCCCTCATGAAACAGTTCTGTAGAGATGAAGTAGTCCTGTGATGATTTTTCCCATACATACACACACACACATATATATATATATATCCATCCATCCTTTTTCTACCGCTTATTCCCTTTTGGGGTCGCGGGTATATATATATATATATATATATACATATATATATATATATATATATATATATATATATATATAATCTGTTCATGAATGAGTATATCCGTTCGGCCACCGTATTAATTGAAAAGTCTGATCTACAAAATTAGCAGGCAGCATACCTCTTCCCCTTCGAGCTGTCCTGGATAACCTGAAATTATTTTTTTCCAATTATTTTGGAGGTTGCAAGCGTACGTCTTCTTCTTACTCGTCGTCGCCATGTCTCTTCTTTGATCTTCTGCTTCGTCTCTGTTATGTTTTTGGACATTACTACTTGCCGTAGTTTTGAAGCGATGCATGATGGGAATCCGGAAGTTGTGTGTCAGTGTATTAACGCGCCGGCTGGAGGAAACACACGCTGAGAAATAGCTCCCTGCCTGCCTACTTTATGGCTTATAGATAAAGCTATGGATAACAGAGACATATATAATAGTCTCCTTTTCAGGTGAGAGAGGACGCTAAAGGCACGTCCTCAATATTGTTGTCCGGGTGGAAATCAGGAGAAATTCGGGAGAATGGTTGCTCCGGGAGATTTTCGGAAGGGGCACTGAAATTTGTGAGTCTACCGGGAAAATCAGGAGGGTTGGCAAGTATGTTATCAATGCATGTATTTAGGATCTGCATAAGTTTGGAAAATCTTCTTCTTTTTCTCTATCTTCTTGTTATGGGACATTCATCCTCCTGGACTCATACTATTATGTTAGATCCACTATGGACTGGACTCTCACTATTATGTTAGATCCACTATGGACTGGACTCTCACTATTATGTTAGATCTACTATGGACTGGACTCTCACACTATTATGTTAGATCCACTATGGACTGGACTCTCACTATTATGTTAGATCCACTATGGACTGGACTCTCACTATTATGTTGGATCCACTATGGACTGGACTCTCACACTATCATGTTAGATCCACTATGGACTGGACTCTCACTATTATGTTAGATCTACTATGGACTGGACTCTCACACTATTATGTTGGATCCACTATGGACTGGACTCTCACACTATTATGTTAGATCCAGTATGGACTGGACTCTCACTATTATGTTAGATCCACTATGGACTGGACTCTCACTATTATGCCAGATCCACTATGGACTGGACTCTCACTATTATGTTAGGTCCACTATGGACTGGACTCTCACTATTATGTTGGATCCACTATGGACTGGACTCTCACTATTATGTTAGATCCACTATGGACTGGACTCTCACTATTATGTTAGAGCCACTATGGACTGGACTCTCACTATTATGTTAGATGCACTATGGACTGGACTCTCACTATTATGTTGGATCCACTATGGACTGGACTCTCACTATTATGTTAGATCCACTATGGACAAGACTCTCACTATTATGTTGGATCCACTATGGACAAGACTCTCACTATTATGTTAGATCCACTATGGACAAGACTCTCACTATTATGTTAGATCCACTATGGACTGGACTCTCACTATTATGTTGGATCCAATATGGACTGGACTCTCACTATTATGTTAGATCCACTATGGACTGGACTCTCACACTATTATGTTAGATCCGCTATTGACTGGACTCTCACTATTATGTTAGATCCACTATGGACTGGACTCTCGATATTATGTTAGATCCACTATGGACTGGACTATCACTATTATGTTAGATCCACTATGGACTGGACTCTCACTATTATGTTAGATCCACTATGGACTGGAATCACTATTATGTTAGATCCACTATGGACTGGACTCTCAATATTATGTTAAATCCACTATGGACTGGACTCTCACTATTATGTTAGATCCACTATGGACTGGACTCTCACTATTATGTTAGATCCACTATGGACTGGACTCTCACTATTATGCCAGATCCACTATGGACTGGACTCTCACTATTATGTTGGATCCACTATGGACTGGACTCTCACTATTATGTTAGATCCACTATGGACAAGACTCTCACTATTATGTTAGATCTACTATGGACTGGACTCTCACACTATTATGTTGGATCCACTATGGACTGGACTCTCACACTATTATGTTAGATCCAGTATGGACTGGACTCTCACTATTATGTTAGATCCACTATGGACTGGACTCTCACTATTATGCCAGATCCACTATGGACTGGACTCTCACTATTATGGTAGGTCCACTATGGACTGGACTCTCACTATTATGTTGGATCCACTATGGACTGGACTCTCACTATTATGTTAGAGCCACTATGGACTGGACTCTCACTATTATGTTAGATGCACTATGGACTGGACTCTCACTATTATGTTGGATCCACTATGGACTGGACTCTCACTATTATGTTAGATCCACTATGGACAAGACTCTCACTATTATGTTAGATCCACTATGGACAAGACTCTCACTATTATGTTGGATCCACTATGGACTGGACTCTCACTATTATGTTGGATCCAATATGGACTGGACTCTCACTATTATGTTAGATCCACTGTGGACTGGACTCTCACACTATTATGTTAGATCCGCTATTGACTGGACTCTCACTATTATGTTAGATCCACTATGGACTGGACTCTCGATATTATGTTAGATCCACTATGGACTGGACTCTCACTATTATGTTAGAGCCACTATGGACTGGAATCACTATTATGTTAGATCCACTATGGACTGGACTCTCAATATTATGTTAAATCCACTATGGACTGGACTCTCACTATTATGTTAGATCCACTATGGACTGGACTCTCACTATTATGTTAGATCCACTATGGACTGGACTCTCACTATTATGCCAGATCCACTATGGACTGGACTCTCACTATTATGTTGGATCCACTATGGACTGGACTCTCACTATTATGTTAGATCCACTATGGACTGGACTCTCACTATTATGTTGGATCCACTATGGACTGGACTCTCACTATTATGTTAGATCCACTATGGACAAGACTCTCACTATTATGTTAGATCCAGTATGGACTGGACTCTCACTATTATGTTAGATCCACTATGGACTGGACTCTCACTATTATGTTGGATCTACTATGGACTGGACTCTCACTATTATGTTAGATCCACTATGGACTGGACTCTCACTATTATGTTAGATCCACTATGGACAAGACTCTCACTATTATGTTAGATCCATTAAAAATAGTGTAACTCAATATTACATCTCCTAAATATAAATTAATATTGTAGTTTAATCAACTACTTTCAAAAAGTATTGATTTTGAAAATGACTCTAAATTAAAGTAAACACAAGACCTCTTCCATGTACTCTGAAATACTGTAAAAAGATTGTTGTTATTGATTTGAGTCTTCAAGTCATCAAAGCGGTGTTTTGCCAGCCCTCACGTTCAATATGAAAAGGATTGTTTTCATCCGCGCTGACATTTCCTCAGATCTCACGTGGCTTTAACACATATCCCTGGTATTTGAGGCGTGGGCGGGCGATGTCATCGATTACGGCCAAACAATAACGCCGCCATCGTAATGTGTCAATCAAAGACAATGCGAATAATAGTGAAAGCGCGGCACTTACCATGCGTGGATGGAGACATTTAAATGAAAGTAAGAGTGGTACTTTCCCTGCCTCACAGAGGTGGGCCCACCTCTAAACCCGCGTGGGCGAAGTCATGTTATTCAGTAAAAACTTGCTTACTTCAAAGCCTCTTATCACTCTTACATGGTATTTGTGTGACTGAGGTGTTGTTGTCAACTCCTTGACTTGGGCTGAAATGAACAAAAACACTTCAAATTAACTGTAAAGACCCGAGTCTGTCGGCTTTTTACTTTCCTTTTATTTCCTGCTGTCCATTTAATATTGAGATCAATGGATCATTGTTGCCCCTTTTCTGCAATATCGCCTCAATTTGCTTCCGTATGAGTTGTATATAACACAATACTCTATACTTTAAAGTTTAGTTGAGTTTATTAAGGATCCCCGTTAGTCTACACCAGTGGTTCTCAACCTTTTTTCAGTGATGTACCCCCTGTGAACATTTTTTTTAATTCAAATACCCCTTAATCAGAGCAAAGCATTTTTGGTTGAAAAAAGAGATGAAGAAGTAAAATACAGCACTATGTCATCAGTTTCTGATTTATTCAATTGTACAAACCCTGTTTCCATATGAGTTGGGAAATTGTGTTAGATGTAAATATAAACAGAATACAATAGTTTGCAAATCCTTTTCAATCCATATTCAGTTGAATATGCTACAAAGACAACATATTTGATAAATATTTTTTTTGTGTGCAAATAATTATTAACTTTAGAATTTGATGTCAGCAACACGTGACAAAGGTGGCCATAAATACTGATAAAGTTGAGGAATGCTCATCAAACACTTATTTGGAACATCCCACAGGTGTGCAGGCTAATTGGGAACAGGTGGGTGCCATGATTGGGTATAAAAACAGCTTCCCCAAAAATGCTCAGTCTTTCACAAGAAAGGATGGGGCGAGGTACACCCCTTTGTCCACAACTGCGTGAGCAAATAGTCAAACAGTTTAAGAACAACGTTTCTCAAAGTGCAACTGCAAGAAATTTAGGGATTTCAACATCTACGGTCCATAATATCATCAAAAGGTTCAGAGAATCTGGATTAATCACTCCACGTAAGCAGCATGGCCGGAAACCAACATTGAATAACTGTGACCTTCGATCCCTCAGACGGCACTGTATCAAAAACCGACATCAATCTTTAAAGGATATCACCACATGGGCTCAGGAACACTTCAGAAAACCACTGTCAGTAAATACAGTTTGTCGCTACATCTGTAAGTGCAAGTTAAAGCTCTACTATGCAAAGCGAAAGCCATTTATCAACAACATCCAGAAACACCGCCAGCTAAGATGGACTGATGCAAAGTGGAAAAGTGTTCTGTGGTCTGACGAGTCCACATTTCAAATTGTTTTTGGAAATATTCGCTATCAAAGGGGAAGCGAACCATCCAGACTGTTATCGACGCAAAGTTCAAAAGCCAGCATGTGTGATGGTATGGGGGTGCATTAGTGCCCAAGGCATGGGTAACTTACACATCTGTGAAGGCACCATTAATGCTGAAAGGTACATACAGGTTTTGGAACAACATATGCTGCCATCTAAGCGCCGTCTTTTTCATGGACGCCCCTGCTTATTTCAGCAAAACAATGCCAAGCCACATTCAGTACGTGTTACAACAGCGTGGCTTTGTAAAAAAAGAGAGTGGGTACTTTCCTGGCCCGCCTGCAGTCCAGACCTGTCTCCCATGGAAAATGTGTGGTGCATTATGAAGCGTAAAATACGACTGAAGCTCTACATAAAACAAGAATGGGAAAGAATTCCACTTTCAAAGCTTCAACGATTAGTTTCCTCAGTTCCCAAACATTTATTGAGTGCTGTTAAAAGAAAAGGTGATGTAACACAGTGGTGAACATGCACTTTCCCAATTACTTTTGCATGTGTTGCAACCATGAATTTCTAAGTTAATTATTATTTGTAAAAAAAAAAACATTTATAAGTTTGAACATCAAATATGTTGTCTTTGTAGCATATTCAACTGAATATGGGTTGAAAAAGATTTGCAAATCATTGTATTCTGTTTATATTTACATCTAACACAATTTCCCAACTCATATGGAAACAGGATTTGTAATACAAAAATAGCAACAACAAAGAACCCTCCCAAAAAAAACAATAACTTCGATTCTACATAATAATATTAATACCAAAGATAAAAAGAGCAATATAAAAATAGATATATATATTTTAGCAAAAATAAACAAAAAACCAGTAGCCTAAAATATACACATTAATGTTCCAAAGACAAACAATAAGTGACGAAAAAGTACCATCCATCCATTTTCTACTGCTTGTCCCAAGCTTAATCAATAAAATAGACAATAATCAATAAAACCAGTTATGACTTCAGGTACAAGCTCGAATAATCTCTTTGCGCAATACTTCTCCTGTTAACAAAGTACTGCTTCACTCCCGCTTAAGCAAAATGTGAGCGTGGGAGAGACCTTTACAGTACGTGGTGGTGGTCTACATTGTGAGTAAACATACATGTTTCTGTCAGGGGGCGAATCTAACACCGTCACAGTCGTGCTCGTGCACTTGGTACAAAAGGTCAAATGGATCATTTATCTTGTGGATTTTGTTATCTTCCATCCATACATTTTCTACCGCTTGTCCCTTTTGGGGTCGCAAGGGTTGCTGGAACCTATCTCAGCTGCATTCAGGCAGAAGGCGGTGTACACCCTGGACAAGTGGCCACCTCATCACAGAGCCAACACAGATAGACAGACATTCACACACTAGGGGACCATTTAGTGTTGCCAATCAACCTATCCCCACGTGCATGTCTTTGGAGGTGGGAGGGGCCTATCCCCACGTGCATGTCTTTGGAGGTGGGAGGGGCCTATCCCCAGGTGCATGTCTTTGGAGGTGGGAGGGGCCTATCCCCACGTGCATGTCTTTGGAGGTGGGAGGGGCCTATCCCCAGGTGCATGTCTTTGGAGGTGGGAGGAGCCTATCCCCAGGTGCATGTCTTTGGAAGTGGGAGGAGCCTATCCCCAGGTGCATGTCTTTGGAGGTGGGAGGGGCCTATCCCCAGGTGCATGTCTTTGGAGGTGGGAAGGGCCTATCCCCAGGTGCATGTCTTTGGAGGTGGGAGGAGCCTATCCCAGGTGCATGTCTTTGGAGGTGGGAGGGGCCTTTTTTTTTTTTTTTTTTTTTTTTTTTTTATTTCGGCAATCTTCACATAAAACAAAGAACAACAACAAGAAAAGAAAAACAAAAAACAAAAAAAACAAAAAAAACACTCATTTGAGCAATGATTGAGCCGAAAGGGTGTAGGTTGAAGCAACGCTTATATAAACCTACCCCATCACAACAAGAACAAGCTTCAAAATATATAAAATCTAAAACATGCTTCACTTATATTACTTTTTTTTTTAAACAATATATAAGCAACATATATGTAGCACACGTCTCATATACATAGTTTAACATTTAAATCAAACATATACATTTGTACATTTATATATATATACATACACATACATACACACACACATATATATATATACATATACACATACATACATACACACACACATATATATATATATACACATATACATACACACATACATACATACATTATACATACACAATTCATTTAAATTCCATATAAAGTGGTAATATATACATTTTAATATAACCTATATGTATAATTATGAAATCATACATTGTATTTATATACATATATATTATTGTCTTTCTAAAACAATGTTTGCTCTTCTTTCTTATATTTACTAATGATAAATGATTTAAAAAGCTTTTTAAACTGGTTTATGTTGGTGCTGTGTTTTATTTCCTCCTTTAAACAGTTCCATATTTTAACCCCTGCTATTGTTATACTCATTCCTTTCTGCGTTGTTCTACAATATTGGATCTTAAAAAGTAGTTCTCCTCTTAAATTATAATTCCCTTCTCTTTGTAAAAATCTTCTCTGTAACCCTGTTGGAAGTAAATCTTTACTTGCTTTATAAATCATTTGGGCAGTCTTGAGTTGGATGAGATCTGGTAGTTTTAAATCAAATGTTTTTATAAATAATCCATTAGTGTGTTCTCGGGGTCCTGTGTTATGTATCAGTCTGATGGCCCTTTTTTGCATTATGAATAGTGGTTGGATGTTCGTCCTATATGTATTTCCCCAAACTTCTAGACAGTAACTCAAATATGGTAAAACAAGTGTACAATAAAGAGTGTGTAATGTTTTTTGATTAAGAATGTGCCTTAATCAAAAAACATTACACACTCTTTATTGTACAGGTGCATGTCTTTGGAGGTGGGAGGAGCCTATCCCCAGGTGCATGTCTTTGGAGGTGGGAGGAGCTTATCCCCAGGTGCATGTCTTTGGAGGTGGGAGGGGCCTATCCCCAGGTGCATGTCTTTGGAGGTGGGAGGAGCCTATCCCCAGGTGCATGTCTTTGGAGGTGGGAGGGGCCTATCCCCAGGTGCATGTCTTTGGAGGTGGGAGGAGCCTATCCCCAGGTGCATGTCTTTGGAGGTGGGAGGGGCCTATCCCCAGGTGCATGTCTTTGGAGGGGGGAGGGGCCTATCCCCAGGTGCTTGTCTTTGGAGGTGGGAGGAGCCTATCCCCAGGTGCATGTCTTTGGAGGTGGGAGGAGCCTATCCCCAGGTGCATGTCTTTGGAGGTGGGAGGGGCCTATCCGCAGGTGCATGTCTTTGGAGGGGGGAGGGGCCTATCCCCAGGTGCTTGTCTTTAGAGGTGGGAGGGGCCTATCCCCAAGTGCATGTCTTTGGAGGTGGGAGGGGCCTATCCCCAGGTGCTTGTCTTTGGAGGTGGGAGGAGCCTATTCCCAGGTGCATGTCTTTGGAGGGGGGAGGGGCCTATCCCCAGGTGCATGTCTTTGGAGGTGGGAGGGGCCTATCCCCAGGTGCATGTCTTTGGAGGTGGGAGGGGCCTATCCGCAGGTGCATGTCTTTGGAGGGGGGAGGGGCCTATCCCCAGGTGCTTGTCTTTGGAGGTGGGAGGGGCCTATCCCCAAGTGCATGTCTTTGGAGGTGGGAGGGGCCTATCCCCAGGTGCATGTCTTTGGAGGTGGGAGGAGCCTATTCCCAGGTGCATGTCTTTGGAGGTGGGAGGGGCCTATCCCCAGGTGCATGTTTTTGGAGGTGGGAGGGGCCTATCCCCAGGTGCATGTCTTTGGAGGTGGGAGGGGCCTATCCCCAGGTGCATGTCTTTGGAGGTGGGAGGGGCCTATCTCCAGGTGCATGTCTTTGGAGGGGGGAGGGGCCTATCCCCAGGTGCATGTCTTTGGAGGTGGGAGGGGCCTATCCCCAGGTGCATGTCTTTGGAGGTGGGAGGGGCCTATCCGCAGGTGCATGTCTTTGGAGGGGGGAGGGGCCTATCCCCAGGTGCTTGTCTTTGGAGGTGGGAGGGGCCTATCCCCAAGTGCATGTCTTTGGAGGTGGGAGGGGCCTATCCCCAGGTGCATGTCTTTGGAGGTGGGAGGAGCCTATTCCCAGGTGCATGTCTTTGGAGGTGGGAGGGGCCTATCCCCAGGTGCATGTTTTTGGAGGTGGGAGGGGCCTATCCCCAGGTGCATGTCTTTGGAGGTGGGAGGGGCCTATCCCCAGGTGCATGTCTTTGGAGGTGGGAGGGGCCTATCTCCAGGTGCATGTCTTTGGAGGTGGGAGGAAGCCGGAGGGAACCCAGTCAGTCATGGGGAGGACATGCAAACTCCACACAGAAAGATCCTGAGCCCGGGATTGAACTCAGGACAACTCAGGACCTTCGTATTGTGAGGCAGATGGACTAACCCCTTTTCCACCGTGCTTATACACCAGTAACTATAAATTAAAGTTCAGTTTTGTGCTACAAAACCCAAAACCAGTGAGTTTGGCACATTGTGTAAATAAAAACAGAATCCTTTTCAACCTATATTCAATTGAATAGACTGCAAAGACAAGATGTTTAATGTTCGAACTGAGAAACTTTGTTATTTTTTGCAAATAATCATTGTGAAAGACTGGCGCTTCCGGGTTCTTCGGACCACCGATCACCGACATGCCGGGCTCTTCCAGTTTTACAACAATGTTTTATTTTGCAATAAATTGTCTTTGTACTTTTCAGCAATTGTCTTTTCGTCAGTCTCGCTCTCGCTCGTGCTCCACCATCAACCCCCCCTCTCCCATCCGGCTGCTGCCTTGTAACAGAGTGACAGGTGATGAGATAAGCACGTACAGGTGGGCCATCTACGCACCTGTCGCTGATCTTGAAGACGGTCCTGGCACACCCCGCTTCACTGCAGGTCCGCAGGCCACGCCCCCCTCCACAATCATTAACTTAGAATTAAAAAAAATAAGTTGGCACAGGGGCAATTTTACCACTGTGTTACATGGCTTTTCCTTTTAACAACACTCAGTAAAGGTTTGGGAACTGAGGAGACACATTTTTGAAGTGGAATTTTTTTCCCATTCTTGCTTGATGTACAGCTTAAGTTGTTCAACAGTCCGGGGTCTCTGATGTGGTATTTTAGGCTTCATAATGCGCCACACAGTTTCAAATGGAGACATGTCTGGACTACAAGCAGGCCAGTCTAGTACCCGCACTCTTTTACTATGAAGACACACTGTTGTAACACGTGGCTTGGCATTGTCTTGCTGAAATAAGCAGGGGCGTCCATGATAACGTTCCTTAGATGGCAACATATGTTGTTCCAAAACCTGTATGTACCTTTCAACATTAATGGTTCCTTCACAGATGTGTAAGTTACCCATGCATTATGCAGTAATGCACCCCCATACCATCACACATGCTGGCTTTTGAACTTTGCGCCTAGAACAGGCTAGATCAGTGGTCCCCAACCACCGGGCTCGATTTGTACCGGAAAGCAAAACATTTTTTTAATTATTTTATATTTTATTTTTTATTAAATCAACATAAAATACACATGATACACTTACATTTGGTGCACCAACCCCAAAAAAACCTTCCTTTTTCATGACAGAAACCTGCCTTTTTAATGACAAAGAAAAAGAAAAAAAAAAAAAGAGCGAATCCCTCCCGACGCCCCCCTCACTCCTCCCCCCGCCGGGCCGCGGGAAAAATTATCAAGCGTTGACCGGTCCGCAGCTACAAAAAGGTTGGGGACCACTGGTCTAGATGGTTCTTTTCCTTTTAGATCTGGAGGATACAACGTCCACATTTTCTAAAAAACAATTTGAAATGTGGACTCATCAGACCACAGAACAGTTTTCCACTTTGCATCAGTCCATCTTAGATTAGCTGGGTCCCAGCGTTTCTGGGTGTTGTTGATAAATGGCTTTCGCTTTGCATAGTAGAGTTTTAACTTGCACTTACAGATGTAACGACAATTTGTAGTCACTGACAATGTTTTTCTTAAGTGTTCCTGAGCCTATGTGGTGATATCCTTTACACACTGGTGTCGCTTTTTCATGCAGTACCGCCTGAGGGACGGGCATTCAATGTTGGTTTTTTAGCCTTGCTGCTTACGTGCAGTGATTTATTGAGATTCTCTGAAACTTTTGATAGTACTACGGACCTTAGATGGTGAAATCCCTAAATTCCTTGCAAAAGCTTGGTTGAGAAATGTTGTTCTTCAACAATTTGCTCACGCATCTGTTGATTAAGTGGTGACCCTCGCCCTAACCTCGTTTGTGAATGACCGAGCATTTCATGGAAGCTGCTTTTATACCCAATCATGGCACCCACCTGTTCCCAATTAGCCTGCTCACCTGTGGGATGTTCCAAATAAGTGTTTGATGAGCATTCCTCAACTTTTTCAGTCTTTTTTGCCACTTGTGCTAGCTTTTTGAAACATGCTGCAGGCATCAAATTCCAAATGAGCTAATAATTGCAAAATATGACAGGTCGACCGTTTAATATCTTGTCTTTGCAGTCTATTCAATTGAATGAGCCGTCAAACAACCATTTAGGGAAGTTTTAACATCAGGTCCAAATAAACGACTATCTTTGGACGACTTGTTCCTTGACTGTACAGCCAAAACAACTCAGGTTATTTAAAACAAATGGCGCCGTAACCCAGATTCAAACAGAAAATCGCAATAACAAATAAACAATGAATAATGACAAAAATAATTAACTGTAGTTTTGTGCTAAAATATTCAATAATCCGTCCAAAGTTATTTATATTGAAAAATTAAAGAATGCGGGCGAACTTTTCAAAATTCTATCTTTATGAAATTAAGTTAAAAACAACACAGCTAGGATAGGCTCCGGTTTAGCCGTGACCCTAATGGGGAAAAGCGATATACAGTATCAAATAGACGGATGGATGGATGAATGCTTACCACTTGACTGTGATCGATTCATGTTGCCTCAGCAAAAAGAAAAATAACAATTCATGTTGTGTTTCTCCAGACAATATTGATTTCAAGCCGTCAAACAAGCTTTTCTGACTACAGCAATTAGGATAACGAGCTTTTGACGCCCTTCAAAACAGACAAACAAATACGCCATTGAACACAATGAAGTGAGGCGCCCAATCCATTCCTATTCAAAACACTCACGACACATTTGCAGATGAATTTTCAACTATTATGAGGAAGAAAAGTGTTGAACGCACCTGATCGGAGACCACGGTATCCCCAAAGCCTTCCCCAAAACCAGCGATGGGGCAGAGCGCCGTCTTTGAGCCATATTTTGGAAATGCTGTTGAGGAAAACAGAGTCAGAAAAATAGTCAAGATAATTGGGGAATATGAAGGTGGATTCACACAATTGAATGCTAAACGTCAAGTGAAGCTGGAGTTTACAACCAAATACATGAACGATTGTACACAATTCAATTAAAATGGCCACACAACACTGTGGGCCAAACACGGACAGAACTGGAATGCTTAATGCAAAGTCATTTTTGGAGTTTAAAACAAAATAAATAACAACTATTATTGCGCAAATGCAAAGAAACATAAAGCACACAGAGCAAGTGGCTCCCTGGAACAAAATATGGCCACACAACATTGCGGAGTGCACTTACAAAGAACTGGAAGACTAAACACAAAGTAATGTCTGTAGCTTAAAACAAAACCAAGGGATATTATAGCGCAAATACAAAGAAACGGCAAGCACATAGATGGACTGATTTGCTGGAAGATAAAATTGAACACACACACAACACTGTGGGGTAAACACAGAGACGACTGAAACACTAAACACAAAGTAAAGTTTGGAGTTCAAAACAAAACTAAAGGATATTATAGTGCAAATACAGAGAAAGGGCAAGCACATAGATTGACTGGTTAGCTGGAAGATAAAATTGGACACACACAACACTGTGGAGTGTGCACTGAGACGACTGGAACACTAAACACAAAGTCAAGTTTGGAGTTCAAAACAAAACTAAAGGCTATTATAGTGCAAACACAGAGAAAGGGCAAGCACATAGATTGACTGGTTAGCTGGAAGATAAAATTGGACACACACAACACTGTGGAGTGTGCACTGAGACGACTGGAACACTAAACACAAAGTCAAGTTTGGAGTTCAAAACAAAACTAAGGGATATTATAGAGCAAATACGGACAAAACGGAAAGCACATAGATCGACTGATTTGTTTGCTGGAACATAAAATTGAACACACACACAACACTGTGGAGTGTGCACCGAGACGACTGGAGCACTAAACACAAAGTAAACATTTTGGAGTTCAAAACAAAACTAAGGGATATTATAGCGCAAATACAGAGAAATGGCAAGCACATAGATCGACTGGTTTGCTGTAAGATAAAATTGGACCCACACAACACTGTGGAGTGAGCACCGACACGACTGGAAGACTAAACACAAAGTCAGGTTTGGAGTTCAAAACAAAACTAAGGGATATTATAGCGCAAATACAGAGAAATGGCAAGCACATAGATCGACTGGTTAGTTGGAAGATACAATTGGACCCACACAACACTGTGGAGTGAGCACTGAGACGACTGGAACACTAAACACAGAGTCAAGTTTGGAGTTCAAAACAAAACTAAGGGATATTATAGCGTAAATACAGAGAAATGGCAAACACATAGATGGACTGATTTGCTGGAAGATAAAATTGAACACACACAACACTGTGGGGTAAACACAGAGACGACTGAAACACTAAACACAAAGTGAAGTTTGGCGTTCAAAACAAGACTAAAGGCTATTATAGTGCAAATACAGAGAAATGGCAAGCACATAGATTGACTGGTTAGCTGGAAGATAAAAGTGGACACACACAACACTGTGGAGTGTGCACTGAGACGACTGGAACACTAAACACAAAGTCAAGTTTGGAGTTCAAAACAAAACTAAGGGATATTATAGCGCAAATACGGACAAAACGGAAAGCACATAGATCGACTGATTTGCTTGCTGGAACATAAAATTGAACACACACACAACACTGTGGAGTGCGCACCAAGACGACTAGAGCACTAAACACAAAGTAAAAATTTTGGAGTTCAAAACAAAACTAAAGGATATTATAGCGCAAATACAGAGAAATGGCAAGCACATAGATCGACTGGTTTGCTGTAAGATAAAATTGGACCCACACAACACTGTGGAGTGAGCACCGACACGACTGGAAGACTAAACACAAAGTCAAGTTTGGAGTTCAAAACAAAACTAAGGGATAATATAGCGCAAATACAGAGAAATGGCAAGCACATAGATCGACTGGTTAGTTGGAAGACAAAATTGGACTCACACAACACTGTGGAGTGAGCACTGAGACGACTGGAACACTAAACACAAAGTCAAGTTTGGAGTTCAAAACAAAACTAATGGATATTATAGCGCAAATACAGAGAAACGGCAAGCACATAGATTGACTGATTTGCTTGGTGGAACATAAAATTGAACACCCAAACACAACACTGTGGAGTGAGCACCGAGACGACTGGAGCACTAAATACAAAATAAAGTTTGGAGTTCAAAACAAAACTAAGGGACATTAGCGTGCAAATACAGAGAAATGGCAAGCACATAGACCGACTGATTAGCTGGAAGATAAAATTGAACACACACAACACTGTGGAGTGAGCACCGACACGACTGGAAGACTAAACACAAAGTCAAGTTTGGAGTTCAAAACAAAACTAAGGGATATTATAGCGCAAATACAGAGAGTAAAGTTGCTGTTTGAATCAAAACAAAACTATTACAGTGAAATGCAAAGAAACTGCAAGCACATAGACCGACTTTCTGGGACACACACACAACACTGTGGAGCAAGCATGCACAGTGAGGCTGGGTTTTGAAACAAGATAAAAAAGTATGACAAACGGCACGGGCTTAGTCAGCCACTGTTTACCAGGAACGTAAAAGTAAACTTGCACAACATTGTGGAGTGGGCACATAGACAGATAGATAATTACAACACGGTGTCTATTCGGATATGTTATTTAAACACTTTTCCCCCAGTTGAGTGGACTCTGCTTAACGAAAAGTAATTTTGGGAGTTTAAGTCAAAACAAATAACTATTATCGCGCAAATGCAGAGACACAGCAAGCACATAGGCCGACTTTCTGGGACACACACACACAACACTGTGGCACGGGCATGAAGGCGACGGGAGCTATAAATGCACAGTGAGGCTGGGTTTTGAAACAAGATAAAAGTATGACAAATGGCACGGACCTAGTCAGCCACTGTTTCTCCGGAACGCAAAAGTAAACTTGCACAACGTTGTGGAGCGGGCACATAGACGGATAGATAATTATGACACTGTGTCTATTCAAATATGGTATTTAAACACTTTTCCCCCAGTTGAGTGGACTCTGTGTAACGAAAAGTCATTTTTGGAGTTTAAATCAAAACAAATAACCATTATCGCGCAAATGCAGAGAAACAGCAAGTGCATAGACCGACTTTCTGGGGGACACACACAACACTGTGGAGCGAGCATGACGGCGACGGGGGCTTAAAATGCAGTGAGGCTGGATTTTGAAACGAGATAAAAAAGTATGACGAATGGCACGGACCTGGTCAGCCACTGTTTCCCCGGAATGTAAAAGTAAACTTGCACAATGTTGTGGAGCGAGCACTTAGACAGATAGGTAATTAACACACTGACTATTCAAATATTGTGTTTAAAGATTTGTCCCTGGTTGAGTGGACTCTGCCTAATGCAAAGTAATTTTTGTAGTTTAAATCAAAACAAATAACTATTATCGCGCTAATTCAGAGAAACAGCAAGCGCATAGACCGACTTTCTGGGACACACACACACAACACTGTGGAGTGTGCATGAAGGCGACGGGAGCTCTAAATGCACAGTGAGGCTGTGTTTTGAAACGAGATAAAAATATGATAAACGGCACGGACCTGGTCAGCCACTGTTTCCCCGGAACGTAAAAGTGAACATGCACAACGTTGTGGAGCGCGCATATAGACAGATAGATAATTACGAAACCGTGTTTATACATAAAAAGTTCATTTTCCAAGAAAACAAAGGCGTACAAAGCAGAACTCACAGGACGCTGAGAGGCCGCGGCTTCGTCGTAGCTTCCTCTCCTCATCGTTACGGCACCTCCACAACCTGGTGGGTCCATGCTGGCGCCTGTGGGGAGTCCTGGCCAGTGCCGAGCACCCTGCAAAGTGGAGGGGAAAGAGTACTGGTTTGCAGCGGGCGAGCAGTGAGTCTCCCCTAACTAATGAGTGGGAGGAAGGAATAATGCGGGGCCATTGGTACGTCTAAGCGGGCCCTGTAACCAAGCCTCCAGGTCTTGTTCTGCTCCATTGATGCATCTTCATCCCATAATGAGGACACCACGGCCTGGACAGAGCACATTGCATTACGTAACTATCTATTATGTAAAACTATCAAATCCGAGTCGCACTGAACGCATCACCGATAAAGCACAATAGAGGACAGGTGATCGTTTTGTTATACAGTTTCACGTTTATTTTATTTAACCACTAGCGACACAATGAAGTGACCAAAGCCGGCCTATTCAACTATGTGTCCCGTCCAACAAAATAACACAAAATAATACAAAAACAATATGATTCTAATTCCTAACCAAACCCAGCCCAGAGACATTCTGAATGGCAATCAGCATAGTAATTGGGAGGAGACACAAACATGACAAAATAATCCAAGAGCAGTCAAACAAAAATGAATACTATCAACGACAGTGTCAATATTAATAATTAATCAATCAATGTTTGTTTACATAGCCCTAAATCATAAGTGTCTCAAAGGGCTGCACAAGCCACAACGACATCCTCGGTTTAGATCCCACATCAGGGCAAGGATAAACTCAACCAAAGAGGATGAAAATGAGAAACATTGGAGAGGACCGCAGATGTGGTCCATAGTGGATCTAACATAATAGTGTGAGAGTCCAGTACATAGTGGATCTAACATAATAGTGAGAGTCCAGTCCATAGTGGATCTAACATAATAGTGAGAGTCCAGTCCATAGTGGATCTAACATAATAGTGAGAGTCCAGTCTATAGTGGATCTAACATAATAGTGAGAGTCCAGTCCATAGCGGATCTAACAAAATAGTGTGAGTCCAGTCCATTGTAGATATAACATATTAGTGAGAGTCCAGTCCATAGTGGATCTAACATAATAGTGAGAGTCCAGTCCATAGTGGATCTAACATAATAGTGAGAGTCCAGTCCATAGTGGATCTAACATAATAGTGAGAGTCCAGTCCATAGTAGATCTGACATAATAGTGAGAGTCCAGTCCATAGTGGATCTAACATGATAGTGAGAGTCCAGTCCATAGTGGATCTCGCATAATAGTGAGAGTCCAGTCCATAGTGGATCCAACATAATAGTGAGAGTCCAGTCCATAGTGGATCCAACATAATAGTGAGAGTCCAGTCCATAGTGGATCTAACATAATAGTGTGAGAGTCCAGTCCATAGTGGATCTAACATAATAGTCTGAGAGTCCAGTCCATAGTAGATCTAACATAATAGTGTGGGAGTCCAGTCCATAGTGGATCTAACATAATAGTGTGAGAGTCCAGTCCATAGTGGATGTAACATAATAGTGAGAGTCCAGTCCATAGTGGATCTAACATAATAGTGAGAGTCCAGTCGATAGTGGGGCCAACAGGAGGCCATGCAGAGATGTCCCCAACCGAGCGGTCCACCCCAGGTCTGGACTCTGGACAGCCAGCACTTCATCCATGGCCACCAGACCTGTGCCCCCCACCTCCACAAGGGAGGCGGGGAGAGACTCATTTTTAGTATGTTCACCGACCCCAAAGTGATATTTGGAGACGTGACCAGCGTTCCATTCTAGATTCCATTTTATCTCTTAAATGTCTAAGAGTGACTCTGCTCGGGTGTAACATGCAGTCCTAAACATATCATGTCTGCCTCTCCCTATTTACTTGTGGACTTCTGAATTTGCGATTTCTTGCAATGTTTATTTAGTGGTAATATTTCACATTTTCCCAATGGACTTTCTATGCTGATAAACAAACGGCCATATTGAGTGAGGACTTGATCCAGGCAGGGAGGAGAGAGTCAACATGTGACATGTAGACAATAAAGTCATCACCATGCATCCATAGCTTGTTATTATGAGAAGCAATTTTTATACCATGACTGTTATTTACGCTTCAGATTTTTGCGGCCAAGGGTTCAATCATCAAATCAAATAATAATCCAGATCCCTGTTTTGCTCCTCTTTTACTGGAATTGATTATTGGTTTGGACTGAAGCGGAGGGCTTTGTATAGAGCGTCTTCATCCATTGTGTCAAACAACCTCCAAATCCACACGTACGGAGTGTGCAAAACAGAAATGACCACTTTATGCAGTCGAACGCCTTCGCCGCATCAACAGTATGTACGGCTGTGGAATAATAAACAGTAAGTACTGCTGTGGAATAATCCACAGTACGTACTGCTGTGGAATTATCCACAGTACGTACTACTGTGGAATAATCCACAATACGTACTACTGTGGAATAATAAACAGTACATACTGCTGTGGAATAACCAATAGTACGTACTGTTGTGGAATAATCAACAGTAAGTACTGCTGTGGAATAATCCACAGTACATACTGCTGTGGAATTATCCACAGTACGTACTACTGTGGAATAATCCACAATACGTACTACTGTGGAATAATAAACAGTACATACTGCTGTGGAATAACCAATAGTACGTACTGTTGTGGAATAATCAACAGTAAATACTGCTGTGGAATAATAAACTGTACAGCTGTGAAACAATCAACAGTACGTACTACTGTGGAATAATCCACAATACGTACTACTGTGGAATAATAAACAGTACATACTGCTGTGGAATAACCAACAGTACGTACTGTTGTGGAATAATCAACAGTAAATACTGCTGTGGAATAATCCACAGTACGTACTGCTGTGGAATAATCAACAGTACGTACGGCTGTGGAATAATCAACAGTAGATATTGCTGTCGAATAATCCACAGTACGTACTGCTGTGGAATAATCAACAGTGCATACTGTACTGCTGTGGAATAACCAACAGTACTGCTGTGGAACAATCCACAGTACGTACTGCTGTGGAATAATCCACAGTACGTACTGCTATGGAATAACCAACAGTACTGCTGTGGAATAATCAACAGTGCATACTGCTGTGGAATAATCAACAGTAGATATTGCTGTGGAATAATCCACAGTACGTACTGCTGTGGAATAATCCACAGTATGTACTGCCGTGGAATAATCCACAGTACGTACTGCTGTGGAATAATCAACAGTACGTACTGCTGTGGAATAATCAACTGTTCATACTGTACTGCTGTGGAATAACCAACAGTACTGCTGTGGAACAATCCACAGTACGTACTGCTGTGGAATAATCCACAGTACGTACTGCTGTGGAATAACCAACAGTACTGCTGTGGAATAATCAACAGTGCATACTGCTGTGGAATAATCAACAGTAGATATTGCTGTGGAATAATCCACAGTACGTACTGCTGTGGAATAATCCACAGTATGTACTGCCGTGGAATAATCAACAGTACGCACTGCTGTGGAATAATCAACAGTGCATACTGTACTGCTGTGGAATAACCAACAGTACTGCTGTGAAATAATCAACAGTACGTACTGCCGTGGAATAATCAACAGTACGTACTAATGTGGAATAATCAACAGTACGTACAGCCGTGGAATAATAAAGAGTACATACAGTTGTGTAATAATCAACAGTACATACTAATGTGGAATAATCCACAGTACGTACTGCTGTGGAATAATCCACAGTATGTACTGCCGTGGAATAATCAACAGTACGTACTGCTGTGGAATAATCAACAGTATGTACTGCCGTGGAATAATCAACAGTACGTACTGCTGTGGAATAATCAACAGTGCATACTGTACTGCTGTGGAATAATCAACAGTACATACTAATGTGGAATAATCCACAGTACATACTAATGTGGAATAATCCACAGTACGTACTGATGTGGAATAATCCACAGTATGTACTGCCGTGGAATAATCAACAGTACGTACTGCTGTGGAATAATCAACAGTGCATACTGTACTCCTGTGGAATAATCAACAGTACATACTAATGTGGAATAATCCACAGTACGTACTGCTGTGGAATAATCCACAGTATGTACTGCCGTGGAATAATCAACAGTACGTACTGCTGTGGAATAATCAACAGTGCATACTGTACTGCTGTGGAATAATCAACAGTACATACTAATGTGGAATAATCCACAGTACATACTAATGTGGAATAATCCACAGTACATACTGATGTGGAATAATCCACAGTATGTACTGCCGTGGAATAATCAACAGTACGTACTGCTGTGGAATAATCAACAGTGCATACTGTACTGCTGTGGAATAATCAACAGTACATACTAATGTGGAATAATCCACAGTACGTACTGATGTGGAATAATCCACAGTATGTACTGCCGTGGAATAATCAACAGTACGTACTGCTGTGGAATAATCAACAGTACTGTTGTGAAATAATCAACAGTACGTACTGCTGTGTAAAAATCCACAGTACATATGTAAAAAATGTACCATTAAAATATATATATTTTTAAAGATATAGTTGAGGTTTCTGTGGTTCATCCATTATACATTATCCATTATCCATTATCCATTATCCATTATCCATTATACATTATACATTATCCATTATACATTATACATTATACATTATACATTATCCATTATCCATTATCCAGTGCTCAATACCGAGGTATAGCGGAATATATGTTAGGTCAGGAAAAAACACAGAGGCTATTTCATCCCTACAAGCCTGTTTCGCAGGTTTCCCTGCTCTTCAGGGGAAATCCCTTGAAGAAACAGGCTAGTAGGGATGAAATATGAAATAGCCTCTGTGTTTTTTCCTGACCTACTGTATATTTTATTGATCGATTTTTTTTTACAATTATGAATCGTTATAGCATCAAAATGAATAAGACTCAGGATTCGACTGCAAATAGATCTTATTTCAGCCCCCCTGCTACTGTGGGTCAATAGTACTGCTAGTAATTATTCACACTGTTGTATTTTATGATATATACTCACTTGTCCCCAATACTCAAGACACGGAAGAGTGTTGAATTTGGGGGTCCAGAGATTCACACGTGCACACCAACAGGCGGCACCAAACTACTTTCTCCCAAAGCGAGTCGGAGCTTTTCTTCCTGTCACTCACATGCTGAAGTGACCTGATGAGACCTGCCTGGGGAAAGTGACAAAAAGTGTTGATTTAAAGAGAACGGTGATCAATAAAGCAGTCATTTTTTAAATATAATTATACTGATAATGAATGAAAGAGAGAGGTTACTTTATATTTGGGTCATTGATAGTAATGATTATAATTTAATGAACTAAAAGGCTTTTTTTTTTTCATCCTGCTTTATTAGACACTCTCGACTCACATTACTAAATCCATACAGTCAGTATGTATCATAAATAAATGGTGAATATTTACAATATATAAATACAGGATGACATCATCACAGTCTGCAAAGCGGGCACAGTCATCTCAATCTATCAATGTTTATTTATATAGCCCTAAATCACAAGTGTCTCAAAGGGCTGCACAAGCCACGATGACATCCTCGGTTCAGATCCCATGTCAGGGCAAGGAAAAACTCAACCCAGGGGGATGACAATGAGAAACTTTGGAGAGGACCGCAGATGTGGGTGACCCCTATCCCACCTTCCCCTGAAGGGGGACCGGATGCAATGGACGCCGAGTGGGTCTAACATAATATTGTGAAAGTCCAGTCCATAGTGGATCTAATAACAGTGAGAGTCCATACCATAGTGGATCTAATAACAGTGAGAGTCCAGTCCATAGTGGATCTAACATAATAGTGTGAGAGTCCAGTCCATAGGGGATCTAACATAATAGTGTGAGAGTCCAGTCCATAGTGGATCTAACATAATAGTGTGAGTCCAGTCCATAGTGGATCTAACATAATAGTGAGAGTCCAGTCCATAGTGGATCTAACATGATAGTGTGAGAGTCCAGTCCATAGTGGATCTAACATAATAGTGAGAATCCAGTCCATAGTGGATCCAACATAATAGTGAAAGTCCAGTCCATAGTGGATCTAATAACAGTGAGAGTCCAGACCATAGTGGATCTAATAACAATGAGAGTCCAGTCCATAGTGGATCTAATAACAGTGAAAGTCCAGTCCATAGTGGATCTAATAACAGTGAGAATCCAGTCCATAGTGGATCTAACATAATATTGTGAAAGTCCAGTCCATAGTGGATCTAATAACAGTGAGAGTCCAGTCCATAGTGGATCTAACATAATAGTGTGAGAGTCCAGTCCATAGGGGATCTAACATAATACTGTGAGTCCAGTCCATAGTGGATCTAACATAATAGTGTGAGTCCAGTCCATTGTGGATCTAACATAATAGTGAGAGTCCAGTCCATAGTGGATCTAACATAATAGTGTGAGAGTCCAGTCCATAGTGGATCTAACATAATAATGAGAATCCAGTCCATAGTGGATCTAACATAATTGTGAAAGTCCAGTCCATAGTGGATCTAACATAATAGTGAAAGTCCAGTCCATAGTGGATCTAACATAATAGTGAGAGTCCAGTCCATAGTGGAGCGAGCATGATAGTGAGAGTCCAGTCCATAGTGGATCGAACATAATAGTGTGAGAGTCCAGTCCATAGTGGATCTAACATAATAGTGAGAGTCCAGTCCATAGTGGATCTAACATAATAGTGAGAGTCCAGTCCATAGTGGATCTAACATAATAGTGTGAGAGTCCAGTTCATAGTGGATCTAACATAATAGTGAGAGTCCAGTCCATAGTGGATCTAACATAATAGTGAGAGTCCAGTCCATAGTGGATCTAACATAATAGTGTGAAAGTCCAGTCCATAGTGGATCTAACATAATAGTGAGAGTCCAGTCCATAGTGGATCTAACATAATAGTGTGAGTCCAGTCCATAGTGGATATAACATAATAGTGAGAGTCCAGTCCATAGTGGATCTAATAACAGTGAGAGTCCATTCCATAGTGGATCTAACATAATAGTGAGAGTCCAGTCCATAGTGGATATAACATAATAGTGTGAGAGTCCAGTCCATAGTTGATCTAACATAATAGTGAGAGTCCAGTCCATAGTGGATCTAATAACAGTGAGAGTCCAGTCCATAGTGGATCTAACATAATAGTGAGTGTCCAGTCCATAGTGGATCTAACATAATAGTGTGAGAGTCCAGTCCATAGGGGATCTAACATAATAGTGAAAGTCCAGTCCATAGTGGAGCGAGCATAATAGTGAGAGTCCAGTCCATAGTGGATCTAACATAATAGTGTGAGAGTCCAGTCCATAGTGGATCTAACATAATAGTGAGAGTCCAGTCCATAGTGGATCCAACATAATAGTGAGAGTCCAGTCCATAGTGGATCTAACATAATAGTGAGAGTCCAGTCCATAGTGGATCTAACATAATAGTGAGAGTCCAGTCCATAGTGGATCTAACATAATAGTGAGAGTCCAGTCCATAGTGGATCTAACATAATAGTGAGAGTCCAGTCCATAGTGGATCTAACATAATAGTGAGAGTCCAGTCCATAGTGGATCTAACATAATAGTGAGAGTCCAGTCCATAGTGGATCTAACATAATAGTGAGAGTCCAGTCCATAGTGGATCTAACATAATAGTGAGAGTCCAGTCCATAGTGGATCTAACATAATAGTGAGAGTCCAGTCCATAGTGGATCCAACATAATAGTGTGAGAGTCCAGTCCATAGGGGATCTAACATAATAGTGAAAGTCCAGTCCATAGTGGATCTAACATAATAGTGTGAGAGTCCAGTCCATAGGGGATCTAACATAATAGTGAAAGTCCAGTCCATAGTGGAGCGAGCATAATAGTGAGAGTCCAGTCCATAGTGGATCTAACATAATAGTGAGAGTCCAGTCCATAGTGGATCGAACATAATAGTGAGAGAGTCCAGTCCATAGTGGAGCGAGCATAATAGTGAGAGTCCAGTCCATAGTGGATCTAACATAATAGTGTGAGAGTCCAGTCCATAGGGGATCTAACATAATAGTGAAAGTCCAGTCCATAGTGGAGCGAGCATAATAGTGAGAGTCCAGTCCATAGTGGATCGAACATAATAGTGAGAGAGTCTAGTCCATAGTGGATCTAACATAATAGTGAGAGTCCAGTCCATAGTGGATCTAACATAATAGTGAGAGTCCAGTCTACAGTGGATCTATGGACTGGACCCCCCCCCCCAATCTCCCTAATTGGGAGGTGTCAAGGTGGGCAAGTATGAAGTTAATTAAAATAATTGGGAAGAAAAAAAGCACAAAGTACAACTATAGAGAGTTTAAATATATCAGTATTAGGACAAAATACGTGTTAATAAGAATCAGAATGTTCCTAAAATAGACATTAATGACGCTAGCACAGTTTGACAGAACTGCTGAACAAAAACCTAAAACAGTTGACTGAAAGAAAGCCATTTTTGTGTACGCCTGTGATGTTCCTAATAACCACCATGTCATTTAAATACATTAAAAGGTTGCAACGACGTCAAAAAGTAGTAAAAAGTTGTACTTATCTGTTAGAGACCCTTAGCTTTTAAAGTTAGCAGCGCTAGCATTTTCTTCTTCTACTCTATTCACACCTAACACACCTGGACAAGCTGAAGTGACCACTGTCGCCCCCTGGCGGGTGAGAGGCACACTGCGCATGTCAGGCAAGAGCAGGGAAAATACAACAACACCGGGAGCTGTGAAAATAAAATTAATTTAATTATTTGAAAAATCGGTCTGATTTAGTGCATAGAAACTTACTGATTTAAAAAAAAAATAATACCTGTGATGTCAGACGAGGCAGCAAAACACATTTTCAATGACTACTGTTAAAGGCCTACTGAAAGCCACTACTAGCGACCACACAGTCTGATAGTTTATATATCAATGATGAAATATTAACATTGCAACACATGCCAATTCAGCCTTTTTAGTTTACTAAATTGCAATTTAAATTTTCCCGTAAATGTGTCCTGTTGAAAATGTCGCGTATGATGACGAGTGCGCGTGACGTTACGGATTGTAGTAGACATTTTGTTCCAGCCCGATCCCAGCTATAAGTAGTCTGCATTAATCGCATAATTACACAGTATTCTGGACATCTGTGTTGCTGAATCTTTTGCAATTTGTTCAATGAATAATGGAGACGTCAAAGAAGAAAGATGTAGGTGGGAAGCGGTGTATTGCAGCTGTCTTTAGCAACACAAACACAGCAAATGTTTCCTTGTTTACATTCCCGAAGGTGAAGCTTTACTATGGAACAGAGCGGTCAAGCGAACATGGTTCTCTACCACATGTCAACCGGCAGGTTTCAGGGAGAAAATTGTGGTAATAAGTCGGCTCTTACCGTAGACATGAGCGGAGCTTGCGTCATTCCTCGTGCAGCTGTCAAAGGGGCAGTTGAGTTGAGTTTGAGTTTATTTGGAACATGCATACATACAACATGATGCATCACAATTTCCAGTTTCTCTTTTCAACATGTTCGAAAAGAAGTAGGAAGAAGCAGAGCTCATTTAATTCTACCCCTTTTCTTTTACATAACAGTTGCTAAAGCTTTTGTTCACTTCCTGTTTTCAATGTATTCACAATATACTCTATAAGTAAGTAATCACAATAAAAATAAATAATTGGTGAAGAAAGTTTTATTCCATACGATGAGATAAGGAAGATTATTTTGAGAATGCTGCGGACTCTCTTGCCTCCTCCGACCGGCCGCCCAAGAACGTGTGATGCTTCCACCGTGGAAGAGAGGGGAAAAAAAAGCTCAGCCCGGCCTGACCGGCTGCCTTCGCTTCGCCTCGTCGAAAAACGTGGCTTCCATCAGTGGCCACACCCCTTCATCTTCCAGGTACGACTATATAATCTCACTAAAACACTAGCAACACAATAAGCAGATAAGGTATTTTCCTGAATTATCCTAGTAAATGTGTCTAATAACATCTGAATCGCTCCCACTGCCCTGTCTATTTTTTTTTTGTCATTCCCTCTCACTTTCCTCATCCACAAATCTTTCATCCTTGCTCAAATTAATGGGGAAATCGTCGCTTTCTCGGTCCGAATCGGTCTAGCTGCTGGTGGCCATGATTGTCAACAATGTTCGGATGTGAGGAGCTCCACAACCCGTGATGTCACGCGCACATCGTCTGCTTGTTCCGGTACAGGCAAGGCTTTTTTAATAGCGACCAAAAGTTGCGAACTTTATCGTGGATGTTTTCTACTAAATCATTTCAGCTAAAATATGGCAATATCGCGAAATGATCAAGTATGACACATAGAATGGACCTGCTATCCCCGTTTAAATAAGAAAGTCTCATTTCAGTAGGCCTTTAATGTAGTAAAACACACATCCACTACAATAGTAGTCTTGATTGATGGATTGAAACTTTTATTAGTAGGTTGCACAGTACAGTACATATACAAATGACCACTAAATGGTAACAACCCAAATTTTCAACTTGTTAAAGTCGGGGTGGGCTTCACGGTGGCAGAGGGGTTAGTGCGTCTGCCTCACAATATGAAGTTCCTGCAGTCCTGGGTTCAAATCCAGGCTCGGGATCTTTCTGTGTGGAGTTTGCATGTTCTCCCCGTGAATGTGTGGGTTCCCTCCGGGTACTCCGGCTTCCTCCCACCTCCAAAGACATGCACCTGGGGATAGGTTGATTGGCAACACTAAATGGTCCCTAGTGTGTGAATGTGAGTGTGAATGTTGTCTGCCTATCTGTGTTGGCCCTGCGATGAGGTGGCGACTTGTCCAGGGTGTACCCTGCCTTCCGCCCGATTGTAGCTGAGATAGGCGCCAGCGCCCCCCGCGACCCCGAAAGGGAATAAGCGGTGGAAAATGGATGGATGGGATGGATAAAGTCGGGGTCCACGTTAATCAATTCATGGTAAAGTCCAACATCCATTAAAAAATAACTACTATCCATCCATCCATCCATTTTCTACCGCTTATTCCCTTCCGATTGTAGCTGAGATAGGCGCCAGCGCCCCCCGCGACCCCGAAAGGGAATAAGCGGTAGAAAATGGATGGATGGGATGGATAAAGTCGGGGTCCACGTTAATCAATTCATGGTAAAGTCCAACATCCATTAAAAAATAACTACTATCCATCCATCCATCCATTTTCTACCGCTTATTCCCTTCCAATTATAGCTGAGATAGGCGCCAGCGCCCCCCGCGACCCCGAAAGGGAATAAGCGGTAGAAAATGGATGGATGGGATGGATAAAGTCGGGGTCCACGTTAATCAATTCATGGTAAAGTCCAACATCCATTAAAAAATAACTACTATCCATCCATCCATTTTCTACCGCTTATTCCCTTCCGATTGTAGCTGAGATAGGTGCCAGCGCCCCCCGCGACCCCGAAAGGGAATAAGCGGTAGAAAATGGATGGATGGGATGGATAAAGTCGGGGTCCACGTTAATCAATTCATGGTAAAGTCCAACATCCATTAAAAAATAACTACTATCCATCCTTCCATTTTCTACCGCTTATTCCCTTCCGATTGTAGCTGAGATAGGTGCCAGCGCCCCCCACGACCCCGAAAGGGAATAAGCGGTAGAAAATGGATGGATGGGATGGATTAAGTCGGGGTCCACGTTAATCAATTCATGGTAAAGTCCGACATCCATTAAAAAATAACTACTATCCATCCATCCATTTTCTACCGCTTATTCCCTTCCGATTGTAGCTGAGATAGGTGCCAGCGCCCCCCGCGACCCCGAAAGGGAATAAGCGGTAGAAAATGGATGGATGGGATGGATAAAGTCGGGGTCCACGTTAATCAATTCATGGTAAAGTCCAACATCCATTAAAAAATAACTACTATCCATCCATCCATTTTCTACCGCTTATTCCCTTCCGATTGTAGCTGAGATAGGCGCCAGCGCCCCCCGCGACCCTGGAAAATAACTACTAAATAAATCAGAAGTTACTCACAAGTTATGCAGTACTTGGGTAGTTTTCCCTCAGAATACTTACTTACTCAAGTCATTATTTGGATGACTACTTTTTACTTTTACTTGAGTCTAAGGTCGTCCCGATACCATTATTGTTGGTACCGGTACCAAAATGTATTTCTATACTTTTCTGAATAAAGGGGACCACACAAAAATGTAATTATTAGTTTTATTTTAACACAAAACAACACTCTACATTAAATATATATGTTTCTTATTGCAAGTTTGTCCTTAAATAAAATAGAAGTAAAAATACAAGACAACTTGTCTTTTAGACCATCCATATTCTTCCACTTATCTGAGGTCGGGTCGTGGGGGCAGCAGCCTAAGCAGGGAAGCCCAGACTTCCCTCTCCCCAGCCACTTGGTCCAGCTCTTCCCGGGGGATCCCGAGTCTTCCCGACGTGTCCTGGGTCTTCCCCGTGGCATCCTACCGGTTGGACGTGCCCGAAACCCATTCAGGTGGCATCCTGACCACCACATCTGGCTCCTCTCCATGTGGAGAAAGTAGTTGTAGTTTTAGTAGTAAGTGCGCAAAAAAAGGCTCATTCATTAGTCTGCTGACATATGCAGTAACATATAGTGTCTTTTGTCTAGCTATTATTTTGTCAAATGATAGGACAGGCTGTAAAAATGTATTATTATTCCACTTGTTCATTTACTGTTAATATCTGCTTACTTTCCGTTTCCACGTGTTCCATCTACACTTCTGTTAAAATGTAATAATCACTTTTTCTTCTCTTCTGTGGATTTAATTAGACTTGTCTAAGTCTATTTAAAACAGTTAGCGCCATTGTGGAGGGGGTGTGGCCTGCGGGCCTGCAGCATAGCAGGGTCAATCAATCATCAATCAATGTTTATTTATGTAGCCCCAAATCACAAATGTCTCAAAGGACTGCACAAATCATTACGACTACAACATCCTCGGAAGAACCCACAAAAGGGCAAGGAAAACTCACACCCAGTGGGCAGGGAGAATTCACATCTAGTGGGACGCCAGTGACAATGCTGACTATGAGAAACCTTGGAGAGGACCTTAGATGTGGGCAACACCCCCAGTGCCGGACTTCGAAATCAGTGACAGGTCACCTGGGCCTGGGTATCTAATCACCGGTCGCTCTGTTAAAAGGCAGCAGCCGGGGAAGAGAGAGGTGTTGGAGCTGGAGCAAGAGCAAGAGCAAGAGCGAGCCTGAGACGGACACAAAAAACAATCGCTGGAAAGCAAGAGACAGAGTTTATTGAAAAATAAAACTGTATTGTGAACATGTCTAGTGCCCCCTGGAGGGCAACTTCCACAGCCATCTTTTGACACTTCTTCCACTCCCGTCCTTGCACGCTACACCGCTACAACAAGGATGACGGGGAGAATATGCTGACGAAGGTGAGCCACGTAAATAAGAGTGCCCACAAAATTGCGCATCCTGAAGAGACACTCAGAAAGCTACTTGGAAATGACTTATTTGGACTTTTTTGCAGTTTTCCTGTGTGTAGTGTTTTACTTCTTGTATTGGGCTCCTATTTTGGTGGCTTTTCCTGTTGCAGTTTCCTGTCTTCCTTTGAGCGCTATTCAAGGGTCCAAGTTTTATTTGTCACATGCAGACTACACCACAGTGAAATGCTTTTTTCCATGCTCTTCAGATATTGCGTACAGTGAGTTCCAAACACTAGATGCAGAATCTAATACACTAAATACAAAGAAATACAACAGTTGAATAGCTCTGATGTCCATTAATCACAAGACAGTTAAGTTGCACAATAAGTCACAGAAGTTATGGTAGAAGTATCAGTACAAGTAGAAGTACAGTAGTCAAATACAGTAGCAGTATTTAACAGTATATACAGCAGTGGTTCTAAACCTGGGTTCGATCGAACCCTAGGGGTTCGGTGAGTCGGCCTCAGACCTGGGCAAAGTAAGGCCCCGGGGGCCACATACGGCCCGTTAAGCTTTTCAATCTTGCCCACCGGACATTCCCAAATATTTTATTTAGATCTTTTAAGGGGAACATTATCACCAAACCTATGTAAGCGTCAATATATACCTTGATGGTGCGGAAAAAAGACAGTATATTTTTATAACCGATTTCCGAACTCTAAATGGGTGAATTTTGGCAAATTAAACGCCTTTCTGTTTATCGCTCTGGAGGCGATGACATCAGAATGTAACGTCGCCATTTTCATTTTTAACACATTGTAAACATTGGGTCTAAGCTCTGTTATTTTCCGTTTTTTCGACTATTTTTTGGAACCTTGGAGACATCATGCCTCGTGGGTGTGTTGTCGGAGGGTGTAACAACACTAACAGGGAGGGATTCAAGTTGCACCACTGGCCCGAAGATGCCAAAGTGTCTGCCGCCAGACCCCCGTTGAATGTGCCAGAGTTGCTCCACATTTTACCGGCGATGACAGACATGGCACAGAGATGTATGGATAACCTGCAGATGCATTTGCAACCATAAAGTCAACGAAATCACAAAGGTGAATTTTGTTGATGTTGACTTATTTGCTAATCAAACATATTTGGTCGCGGCGTGACTGCCAGCTAATCGATGATAACATGCTACGCTAATCGATGCTAACATGCTATTTACAGACGGTGCTAAAGCAGAAATGGCACAGAGATGTATGGATAACCTGCAGATGCATTTGCAACTATAAAGTCAACGAAATCACAAAGGTGAATTTTGTTGATGTTGACTGCCAGCTAATCGATGCTAACATGCTACGCTAATCGATGCTAACATGCTATTTACCGATGGTGCTTAAGCAGACATGGCACAGAGATGTATGGATAACCTGCAGATGCATTTGCAACTATAAAGTCAACGAAATCACAAAGGTGAATTTTGTTGATGTTGACTGCCAGCTAATCGATGCTAACATGCTACGCTAATCGATGCTAACATGCTATTTACCGACGGTGCTAAAGCAGACATGGAACAGAGATGTATGGATAACCTGCAGATGCATTTGCAACGATAAAGTCAACGAAATCACAAAGGTGAATTTTGTTGATGTTGACTTATTTGCTAATCAAACATATTTGGTCGCGGCGTGACTGCCAGCTAATCGATGATAACATGCTACGCTAATCGATGCTAACATGCTATTTACAGACGGTGCTAAAGCAGAAATGGCACAGAGATGTATGGATAACCTGCAGATGCATTTGCAACTATAAAGTCAACGAAATCACAAAGGTGAATTTTGTTGATGTTGACTGCCAGCTAATCGATGCTAACATGCTACGCTAATCGATGCTAACATGCTATTTACCGATGGTGCTAAAGCAGACATGGCACAGAGATGTATGGATAACCTGCAGATGCATTTGCAACTATAAAGTCAACGAAATCACAAAGGTGAATTTTGTTGATGTTGACTGCCAGCTAATCGATGCTAACATGCTACGCTAATCGATGCTAACATGCTATTTACCGACGGTGCTAAAGCAGACATGGAACAGAGATGTATGGATAACCTGCAGATGCATTTTCAACTATAAAGTCAACGAAATCACAAAGGTAAATTTTGTTGATGTTGACTGCCAGCTAATCGATGCTAACATGCTACGCTAATCGATGCTAACATGCTATTTACCGATGGTGCTAAAGCAGACATGGCACAGAGATGTATGGATAACCTGCAGATGCATTTGCAACTATAAAGTCAACGAAATCACAAAGGTGAATTTTGTTGATGTTGACTGCCAGCTAATCGATGCTAACATGCTACGCTAATCGATGCTAACATGCTATTTACCGACGGTGCTAAAGCAGACATGGAACAGAGATGTATGGATAACCTGCAGATGCATTTGCAACGATAAAGTCAACGAAATCACAAAGGTGAGTTTTGTTGATGTTGACTTATTTGCTAATCAAACATATTTGGTCGCAGCGTGACTGCCAGCTAATCAATGCTAACATGCTACGCTAATCGATGCTAACATGCTATTTACCGACGGTGCTAAAGCAGACATGGCACAGAGATGTATGGATAACCTGCAGATGCATTTGCAATGATAAAGTCAACAAAATCACAAAGGTGAGTTTTTTTGATGTTGACTTATGTGCTAATCAGACATATTTGGTTGCGGCGTGACTGCCAGCTAATTGTTGCTAACATGCTACGCTAATCAATGCTAACATGCTATTTACCGACGGTGCTAAAGCAGACATGGCACAGAGATGAGAAGCATTTGCAACTATAAAGTCAACGAATTCACAAAGGTGAATTTTGTTGATTTTGACTGCCAGCTAATCGATGCTAACATGCTACGCGAATCGATGCTAACATGCTATTTACCGGCGGTGGTAAAGCAGACATGGCACAGAGATGTATGGATAACCTGCAGATGCATTTGCAACCATAAAGTCAACGAAATCACAAAGGTGAGTTTTGTTGATGTTGACTTATTTGCTAATCAGACATATTTGGTCGCGGCGTGACTGCCAGCTAATCAATGCTAACATGCTATGCTAATCGATGCTAACATGCTATTTACCGACGGTGCTAAAGCAAACATGGCACAGAGATGTATGGATAACCTGCAGATGCATTTGCAACCATAAAGTCAACGAAATCACAAAGGTGAGTTTTGTTGATGTTGACTTATTTGCTAATCAGACATATTTGGTCGCGGCGTGACTGCCAGCTAATCGATGCTAACATGCTGTGCTAATCGATGCTAACATGCTATTTACCAGCGGTGCTAAAGCAGACATGGCACAGAGATGTATGGATAACCTGCAGATGCATTTGCAACCATAAAGTCAACGAAATCACAAAGGTGAGTTTTGTTAATGTTGACTTATTTGCTAATCAGACATATTTGGTCGCGGCGTGACTGCCAGCTAATCGATGCTAACATGCTACGCTAATCGATGCTAACATGCTATTTACCGACGGTGCTAAAGCAGACATGGCACAGAGATGTATGGATAACCTGCAGATGCATTTGCAACTATAAAGTCAACAAAATCACAAAGGTGAGTTTTGTTGATGTTGACTTATTTGCTAATCAGACATATTTGGTCGCGGCGTGACTGCCAGCTAATCGATGCTAACATGCTATGCTAATTGATGCTAACATGTTATTTACCGACGGTGCTAAAGAAAACATGGCACAGAGATGTATGGATAACCTGCAGATGCATTTGCAACTATAAAGTCAACGAATTCACCAAGGTGAATTTTGTTGATGTTGACTGCCAGCTAATCGATGCTAACATGCTATGCTAATCGATGCTAACATGCTATTTACCGACGGTGCTAAAGCAGACATGGCACAAAGATGTATGGATAACCTGCAGATGCATTTGCAACGATAAAGTCAACAAAATCACAAAGGTGAGTTTTGTTGATGTTGACTTATTTGCTAATCAGACATATTTGGTTGCGGCGTGACTGCCAGCTAATCAATGCTAACATGCTACGCTAATCAATGCTAACATGCTATTTACCGACGGTGCTAAAGCAGACATGACACAGAGATGTATGGATAACCTGCAGATGCATTTGCAACGATAAAGTCAACGAATTCACAAAGGTGAATTTTGTTGATGTTGACTGCCAGCTAATCGATGCTAACATGCTACGCTAATTGATGCTAACATGCTATTTACCGGCGGTGCTACAGCAGACATGGCACAGAGATGTATGGATAACCTGCAGATGCATTTGCAATGATAAAGTCAACGAAATCACAAAGGTGAGTTTTGTTGATGTTGACTTATTTGCTAATCAGACATATTTGGTCGCGGCGTGACTGCCAGCTAATCGATGCTAACATGCTATGCTAATTGATGCTAACATGCTATTTACCGGCGGTGCTAAAGCAGACATGGCACAGAGATGTATGGATAACCTGCAGATGCATTTGTAACTATATTACGTTTCCTTCCACCCACATTTAATGCGAAACAAACACTTACCAATCGACGGATTTAAGTTGCTCCAGTGTCACAAAATGCGAAAGTCCTGATCGTTTGGTTCGCACATTTTACCGGCGATGCTAACGCAGCTATTCGGCCATGCTATGGCTATGAATAGCGTCAATAGCTATTCACTCAATAGCTTCAGTTTCTTCTTCAATACTTTCATACTCCAACCATCTGTTTCAATACATGCGTAATCTGTTGAATCGCTTAAGCCCCTGAAATCAGAGTCTGAATCCGAGCTAATGTCGCTATATCTTGCTGTGCTATTCGCCCTTGTTTGTTTACATTGGCAGTACTGTGTGACGTCACAGGGAAATGGATAGTGGCATCGAAGATAGCGAAAATAAGGCACTTTAAAGCTTTATTTAGGGATATTCAAAAAATACAAGCCACTGGGCACTGATTTTTATTGTTTTGAACCCTTTTGAAATTGTGATAATGTTCCCCTTTAAGATGGAAAGTGTAGCTGCCATTATGATGTGTACTCATCTTTTATAATGACCGGAAGTCCTGAACTATACAAAGTATTTCAATGGTTGAAATCTGCGCTTTTGTATCATATACTAGTTACTATGGTAAACTAATTAGTTACTATGGTCATGTAATTAGTTACTATGGTCATGTAATTAGTTACTATGCTCATTTAATTAGTTACTATGGTCATGTAATTAGTTACTATGGTCATGTAATTAGTTACTATGGTCATCTAATTAGTTACTATGGTCATCTAATTAGTTACTATGGTCATGTAATTAGTTACTATGGTCATCTAATTAGTTACTATGGTCATCTAATTAGTTACTATGGTCATCTAATTAGTTACTATGGTCATGTAATTAGTTACTATGGTCATGTAATTAGTTACTATGCTCATTTAATTAGTTACTATGGTCATCTAATTAGTTACTATGGTCATCTAATTAGTTACTATGGTCATGTAATTAGTTACTATGGTCATCTAATTAGTTACTATGGTCATCTAATTAGTTACTATGGTAAACTAATTAGTTACTATGGTCATGTAATTAGTTACTATGGTCATGTAATTAGTTACTATGCTCATTTAATTAGTTACTATGGTCATGTAATTAGTTACTATGGTCATGTAATTAGTTACTATGGTCATCTAATTAGTTACTATGGTCATCTAATTAGTTACTATGGTCATCTAATTAGTTACTATGGTCATCTAATTAGTTACTATGGTCATGTAATTAGTTACTATGGTCATGTAATTAGTTACTATGCTCATTTAATTAGTTACTATGGTCATGTAATTAGTTACTATGGTCATGTAATTAGTTACTATGGTCATCTAATTAGTTACTATGGTCATCTAATTAGTTACTATGGTCATGTAATTAGTTACTATGGTCATCTAATTAGTTACTATGGTCATCTAATTAGTTACTATGGTCATGTAATTAGTTACTATGGTCATGTAATTAGTTACTATGCTCATTTAATTAGTTACTATGGTCATGTAATTAGTTACTATGGTCATCTAATTAGTTACTATGGTCATGTAATTAGTTACTATGGTCATCTAATTAGTTACTATGGTCATGTAATTAGTTACTATGGTCATCTAATTAGTTACTATGGTCATCTAATTAGTTACTATGGTCATCTAGTTAGTTACTATGGTCATCTAATTAATTACTTCACTAAGTCACAGCAGCTCAGACGAGGCACCAAGCAGTGTGGGTGGGGAGTGTTTCCAGAGCCTAAAATGTGGGTGTCAGGGACAGACGCGGAAGGAGATTTTTACCATATATTCATATATATCAGATTTTAGGGTTTTTTGTTTTTGTTTTTTTTACCATTTGCATTTATATTTTGCTGTTTGTTTCATTTTTGTTGTGTTTCGCTTGATTGTAAAATATGTGGATGGAGGGGGGGTGTGACGTTCATATGTTGTCAATATTCAGTGTTTTATCCTTCATAGATAATATTGTAAATCCCACATTCTTTATTTTCATGTACATTTCAGGGGTCTCATTCAGTAAAAAAAAAAGTAAAATTCCATTCCGTTTTCTAAAGCGGTGGGTCTGTCATAGTGTTTTCAGCATTCGATCTGACATTATTGCAAGGTTTTCTATTAGTGTTCCTAAAAATAGATACAACGGCGCCCGAAGATGTTTTTTTTCTCTGAATTTGGCCGCCGAGTCAAAATAATTTCCCTGGCCTTGTTCAAATAAATAATTCTCCATTTCGGCGTATTAGGAATACGGCAACAGCAGAAGTCAAACTGTGTCATTTGTTGTGAGTTCATTCACCGTGTTGGTTTGGTTCATGCTCGGTTCATTTTGTGCACCAGTGAAAAAAAATCGTATAACTTTGTCTTGAATTTAAGAAAATAAAAACATTTTATTTTTCACTAAAGAAGGGTTCGGTGAATGCACATATGAAACTGCTGGGGTTCGGCATCTCCAACAAGGTTAAGAACCACTGATATAATATGAAGGTGTCAACAGTTCTTTGGCAGTTGAGTAGTGACAGTAGCATGAATAAAAGGTAAGGGAACACTATGACTTCTTTATACTCTTGTTTTTACATTATTTACAGTCATTGAATGAAGAGTATTGTAGTCCGGTAATTACAGTGGTAAGTAAAGTGTTTTTACATTATTTTTACATTATTTACAGTCATTGAATGAAAAGTATCGTAGTCCGGTAATTACAGTGGTAAGTAAAGTGTTTTTACATTATTTTTACATTATTTACAGTCATTGAATGAAGAGTATTGTAATCCGGTAATTACAGTGGTAAGTAAAGTGATTTTACATTATTTTTTACATTGTTTACAGTCATTGAATAAAGAGTATTGTAGTCCGGTAATTACAGTGGTAAATAAAGTGATCTTGTGTGTGCGGTTTTGTGGAATTGTGTTAATCAAAATGTTAATTCCCCGGACCTGCTTTGTTTTAGCAATCAAGAATATTTAAGTTGTTGCTACCTTTTTTTGTGTGGGCGTTGCTGTCATGTCATGTACGGATGTACTTTGTGGACGCCGTCTGCTGCTCCACACTCTGCAAGTTTTTGCTGTCATCCAGCATTCTGTTTTTGTTTACTTTGCAGCCAGTTCATTTTTTCGTTTCCTTCTCCATAGCCTTCAATGCCTTTTCTTAGGGGCACTCACCTTTTGTTGGCTTTTGGTTTAAGCATTAGACCCCTTTTTACCTGCACCCTGCCTCCCGCCGATTGTCATCACGACAAACCATCGTCGTCTCACACAGTAAAAAGTCGTTGTCGCAATTGTTGGATATGTCTTTAAAGCACAAGCAAGCATGCATCACTATAGTTCTTGTCTCAAAGTAGGTGTTTTGTCACCACCTGACTTATTTGGCTGTTTTCCTGAATGTAGTGTTTTACTTCTTGTCTTGCACTCCTATTTCAGTGGCTTTTGCTGTTCTGTTGGTATTTGTTAGAATAATTGTTTCTAAATTATCACAAAAAACGTTGTATTACATTATGTTCCTGACAAGAAGACAAAAAGCTGTCTCTGAAACCTACCAAGAAGAATGCTCGTAAAACTCCACTGGGACTACAAAGCGGACGGATGGCAGGATCTGCCCAACTTCCAGAGGAACTCTTTTTGAAGTATTTTACGAACTCTCTTGGAACTATTTTATGGAACACTCTTTGAATTGTTTTATGGAACTCTTTTTGAACTATTTGACAAACTCTCTTCGAACTGTTCGGTAACCGAAGGCAACACTGTTTACGACCCACTTCCCCCAGGAAGCAGAAAAGGGCAGGTGGGGGGAGAAAGTCGAATAAAGAAGGAGTAGTACGATCTTTTGGCAGAGTGTGGTGCAGGACCGTACAGAGAGTACCGTGGCAATGTCTCTCCTCAGATCTGAGTCCAAATTTAATTCTGTCTCTGTTTGATTCTTTGCCTTTTGTCTCGTTTAATAGATGTCATCAGTGTTTGAACCTGACAGTATTTTCCTGTAGCAGTTTCATGACTTCCTTAAACAATATTCCCCACACCTGCTTTGTTTTGCCAATCAAAGCTATTAAAGTTGTGCGGACGCTATCCTTCTTTGTGGGGACTGTTGATTTTCATGTCATGTTCGGATGTACATTAAGGACAACTCTGCTCGACGCACAGTAAGTCTTTGCTGTCGTCCAGCATTCGGTTCGTGTTTACTTTTTGCAGCCAGTTCAGTTTTAGTTTTGTTTTGCATAGCCTTTCCTAAACTTTGGTGCCTTTTCTTAGCAGCCCTCACCTTTTATTTTTGGTTTAAGCATTAGACACCTTTTTACCTGCACTTTGCCTCCCGCTGTTTCTGACATCTACAAAGCAATTAACTACCTGCTGCCATCTGCTGATATGAAAGAGTATTACACGGTTACTCTGTCGGTCTCTAGACAGCACCGACACTCAACAGCGGCACATTATTTACAAATTATAATTACTGGAGTGCAAAAAATATTTTGAACCCAATTAGGGTAAATGACATCATCTCCCACGGCACACCTGACAATATGTCACGTTACACTAGTGGTTGAACAACACTAATGTACATACTGTATATACACCCCCTATTTTTGGTATATATTGTTTTTCAAATCACCTGACATGTATACTGTGTATATGTACATCATTTATCCATTTTTTTAACGTCCATCCATCCATTCATCTTCTTCCACTCATCCGAGGTCAGTTCACGGGGGCAGCAGCCTAAGCCGGTTAGCCTAGACTTCCCTCTCCGCAGCCACTTTGTCCAGCTCTTCACAAAGCGTTCCCAGGCCAGCATTTTTTAAAATATTTTTTTATATATATACATGTTACAGATTATATACAGTGGGGCAAAAAAGTATTTAGTCAGGCACCGACTGTGCAAGTTTTCCCGCATAAAATGATGACAGAGGTCTGTAATTTTCATCATAGGTACACTTCAACTTTGAGAGACAGAATGTGAAAAAAAAAATCGAGGAATTTTAAATAATGTATTTGTAAATGATGGTGGAAAATAAGTATTTGGTCAACCATTCAAAGCTCTCACTGATGGAAGGAGGTTTTGGCTGAAAATCTCACGATACATGGCCCCATTCATTCTTTCCTTAACACGGATCAATCGTCCTGTCCCCTTAGCAGGAAAACAGCCCCAAAGCATGATGTTTCCACCCCCATGCTTCACAGTAGGTATGGTGTTCTTGGGATGCAACTCAGTATTCTTCTTCCTCCAAACACCACCAGTTGAGTTTATACCAAAATGGATACATGGATGATACAGCAGAGGATTGGGAGAATGTCATGTGGTCAGATGAAACCAAAATAGAACTTTTTGGTATAAACTCAACCAGTCGTGTTTGGAGGAAGAAGAATACTGAGTTGCATCCCAAGAACACCATACCTACTGTGAAGCATGGGGGTGGAAACATCATGCTTTGGGGCAGTTTTTCTGCTAAGGGGACAGGACGATTGATCCGTGTTAAGGAAAGAATGAATGGGGCCATGTATCGTGAGATTTGGAGCCAAAACCTCCTTCCATCAGTGAGAGCTTTGAATGGTTGACCAAATACTTATTTTCCACCATCATTTACAAATAAATTCTTTAAAATTCCTGGATTTTTTTTCACATTCTGTCTCTCACAGTTGAAGTGTACCTATGATGAAAATTACAGACCTCTGTCATCATTTTAAGTGGGAGAACTTGCACAATCGCTGGCTGACTAAATACTTTTTTGCCCCACTGTATCTTTTATTATTGAATGTATCAAATGTGATGAATATGTAATGAACCACAATGGAAACGAGCCTTTTGGCTTTTTGTGCCGTCCATTTGCCTTTTCTAAAGCGTTACGTGGATTAAATTCTTTAAGATGTGAAGTGTGAAGTGAATTATATTTATATAGCGCTTTTCTCTAGTGACTCAAAGCGCTCTACATAGTGAAATCCAATATCTGAGTTATATTTAAAGTAGTGTGGGTGGCACTGGGAGCAGGTGGGTAAAGTGTCTTGCCCAAGGACACAACGGCAGTGACTAGGATGGCGGATGCGGGAATAGAACCTGCAACCCTCAAGTTGCTGGCATGGCCGCTCTACCAACCGATGTCAATACACTTCTCAATCATTAGAAACTAAAGATGTCCGATAATATCGACAGGCCGATATTATTAGCCGATAAATGCTTTAAAATGTAATATGGGAAATTATCGGTATCGGTTTCAAAAAGTAAAATTCATGACTTTTTAAAACGCGGCTGTACGGAGCAGTCGCGTCTCCCAGTCAGCAGCCCCTCCCCCACACACAACACAGCATGAGAGGTTTACTGGCGACGCTTGATGACCTCATCAAACCGCCGCGAGCGGAGCATAACAAGCATAACAAGAGTGTGTTGTTGCCGGTGCTGTAGCCGCGGATAACAATCCAGCTCGCTCAGTGACTGACAAACCACACCATGTCTGTGGTGGGGGATTATTTTAATGGCCACACCCCTTCGACTTCCAGGTACGACTATATAATCTCGCTAAAACACTAGATTTATTGAAAAATAAAACTGTATTGTGAACATGTCCAGTGCCCCCTGCAGGGCAACTTCCACAGCCATCTTTTGACACTTCTTCCACTCCCGTCCTTGCACGCTACACCGCTACAACAAGGATGACGGGGAGAATATGCTGGCGAAGGTGAGCCACGTAAATAAGAGTGCCCACAAAATCGCGCATCCTGAAGAGACACTCAGAAAGCTACTTGGAAATGACTTGGTTGATATGGTTGGGGATTATTTTAAAGTGTCTCTGACGGATAAAAAAAAACTGGCAATTTGCAATGAGTGCAAAAAGTTGGTTATGCAAGGAGGAACCAAGACGTCTTCCTTTAATACGAGCAAATGGATCTCTCACCTCTTCAAGAATCATAAGGAGATACACGAGGAATACAAGCAGAAGATGGATGAAACGCAAACACCGAAAAAATGTAGTACCACAGAGTTGTCGCTTAAAGACTTCTCTGAGAAAAAACAAAAATACAACAAAAACCACCCCAAGCTCACCTGTTGTCCGGGCACTAATCAGAGGGCTATTTAGTCCATGCACCTGGCCTCACTTGGGCTGGCTTCCTACTGTGACGACCGGGTCTCACGGTGATGCGGGGTTTGTTCTCCCAGGATGCGATCGGACTTCAGACACAGCGTGCAGGCAGGAAATGATTTATTTTCAAAAATAAATCAGACAGGAAAAAACAAAAACATGCTCAAAGCACCAGGAATCAAAAGTCGTCATCTGTTGCATGAATCAAATTAGGAAGCCCGAGTGAGGCCGGGGGCAGAGACTAAATAGCCCTCTGATTAGTGCCCGGGCAACAGGTGAGCGTCCCGAACACTAACCAGAGGCAGGTGAGTGCAATCTGCCGGCATGGCAACAGAAAGAAACAAAATTAAAGCTGCAAGCAGCGATGGACGGGACCGAGTATATATGGAAGTGGCTGAGGAGAGGGAAGTCTGGGCTTCCCAGATATAAGTTAGAACAACACACTACTTTGTATTATATTGTAGTTTTTACCTTCCATAACGTGTCTACTGACAGATATAAGTTAGAACTATACACTACTTTTTATTATAAATGTTGTAGTTTTTACCTTCCATAACGTGTCTACTGACAGATATAAGTAAGAAAAACCCGATGCTCACCGCCCATTGAAAATACATGGGTACGGCTAGTAGCTACTATTAGCAAACAGATAAACTTACCAACTCGGCGTAATATCTAAACATCGACTCACTCTCTCGTTGCAACTCGGCCCTGATGGTCGGCACCTATAAGTTTACAATTAGTTGTAAAATGTTGGACGGTTGTTTTTACAATATGCAAGCAAACGACAACTTTAAAACATACCGTCTTAGCCCCGGCACCTGGCAGCCATCTTGGTATGGACAATCACAGCCCCTCCCTCACGAATGTTGGTGCGTGCGCACCAGCAGCAGACAGTACGGAAAAAAAAGAAAAAAAAGCATCTCCCTCACTGTGTCTGCGCAACGCGGCCATCTTTGAAATGGTTTTCAGCGCAGCGGTTCTTTGAAGGCTGATAAAACCAAAACCGTAGCAGTAATTAAATCCCTTTCATCAACTTTTAATCAGAAGGGTTCAATCTCTCGCCTGTGAAAGTTTGAGGCTGACACGACAAACGCGCTCAGAGGAGATAATGTTTGAAAAAAGGTGACCGGTTTTTACAAAACTTTTGTTTTGAAGGGGGAATTGCAAACTTCCTGTTGATTTTTGCTGTGGGTTGTCAATATATGAAATGTAGGTCTAAATGAGACCTACATAGAGGTTTTTGTTTCATGTCCCTATGACATTCCTACTGGAAGTACAGGCAGTTTTGTCTTTGTTTTCTTCCTAAGAGCAGTTTTGTCTGTGTTTTCTTCCTAGGTGGCGCTAGAGCGCAATTTTTAGTTTTGGGGTTAGGTTTTTTTTTATTAGATCGCAATGTTCGCCAGTCCTGATGTGTGTGTCAAATTTGGTGAGTTTTGAAGCATGTTAAGGGGGTCAAATTACAGCTCAAAGCTGCGGAATAATAATAAAGAAAGAAAGAATAAAACGCTAGAAATTCAATAGGGTCCTCGGTCCCAAAGGGACATCCGTGTCAGAGTTGCCTCTGATAGTTTGTTTGTGTTTTAGCCTCTCCTCTGTGTGTTTAGTATTTCCTGTCTTTTAGTTCCTGTCAAGTGCTCTTAATTTGTCAGCTTCCTGTCTTGTTCCCTGAGTGATGTGTTCCTTCTCAGTGTGTTTAGTATTTCCTGTCCTTAGTTCCTGTCTAGTGCTCTTATTTTGTCAGCTTCCTGTCTTGTTCCCTGAGTGCTGTGTTCCCCTTCAGCTGTGGCTGATCAGCCGGCTCCTATTTGTACCTCCTTTGTCTTGTGTCAGTTGTTGGATCTATATTCAGCTATATTCAGTCGATGTTTGTAGCTTACTGTTTTTTGTTCCCTGCTTCCTTTTTATTTTTCATTATACAAGTACGACTTTGTTTGCTACCCGCTAGCTTCCACGCTAAGCTCCTGTTTGTTATTTTTTAGCTCCCAGGCTAGCTCCCTTTATTTGATTATCCGCCTCGTGCGCGCTTTGTGTTTGTACCCTTTTGGTTTTGTTTTTGTCTTAGTATTTAATTAAATCATGTGTTCACATTCCATGCCTGCCTCCATCTCTGCATCTTGGGGTTCGTCATCAAATAACTCTGACAATCCGGTCCCTAACAAGAGGTGCTGAAAACACAGGTGACTAGGAAACGTAAACAGACTATGATCCGGGGAGCGGATCATAACAATGAACACATTATTATGCCTCATTTTGTTGAGATGCCCCGCTGAATGCATGAAATAAGGTTTTCCTACATAAATCAACTCAAGTTATGGAAAAAAAGGCCAACATTAGACTGACCATACGCCCTCTTTTCTTTTGCAGGACTGTCCGGGTTGTCCGGGTGGGGTTTCTTAAATGCTACATCTATGGTTGATATCGGAATCAGAAATTAAGGGTTGGACACTATCGGATATCGGCAAAAAAGCCATTATCGGACATCTCTAATCAAAACACTGCTCTATATATCAGGAGCACTGTAGCGTTTTTAGGAATTTTGCTGCAAAAATAGCTGTCTCCGGCGGGTATTCTGTTCTAAATAGAGCCCATAGAAGCAGGCAAAGAGTTATAGGCAGATTTATTTTCCGAGCAAACAGGGGCGTTCTTGGACACGGACCCCCAGCATTTGGGCACCGGTCTGCCACGGGCGGAGTTAGCGCTCGTACCTTTGCTACATTTGCCACGGCTCTTGCTGCACGTCCGATCGTGCGACATAGCGAACACCTTCCGCACGCAGCTTCTCTCCTGCAGCTGGATGTGGATCGGCTCGGGGGCCACGTGGACGCCGACCCGATTCCCGCCCGTACTCGGCCAGAGAGACAGAAGCAGGGAGCGCAGCTCCTGCTGGAAGGTCTTGTTGAAGTAGAAGTAGATGAAGGGGTTGTAGATGTGGGAGCTCTTGGCAAAGAGGGCGGGGAGCACAAAGCCCTCCGGAGCCATGTACGGCTTGTCCTTGTGGAAGATGAAGAGGAAAGAAACCACGGCGTACGGCGCCCAGGCCACCACGAAACCAAGGCTGATGCAGAAGAACATCTGGAGGAGACAAAGAAGAGATGTTGGGCTTCACAGACAAAAGGAACGCCCCCAGTGCCTTCATTTTGCTTCTTTTTAGGCTCCACCAGGCCCATTGCAAAATGACTCCCAAAGGAGTCCTTTGCAATGGGCCAAGGACCCTATTGAAACTGTAAGGTTTTATTCTTTCTTTATTAGGGTCCTTTGCAATGGGCAAAGGGCCCTATTGAAACTGGTGCGTTTTATTAGGGCCCGCCAGGCCGCCAGGCCAATTGCAGGCCCATTGGAAAGGACTCCAAAGGAGTCCTTTGCAATGGGCCAGGTACCCTATTGAAACTGTAAGGTTTTATTATTATTCGGGTCCGCCAGGCCCATTGCAAAATGACTCCCAAAGGAGTCCTTTGCAATGGGCCAAAGACCCTATTGAAACTGTAAGGTTTTATTATTATTAGGGTACTTGGCCCATTGCAAAGGACTCCACAGGAGTCCTTTGCAATGGGCCAAGGACCCTATTGAGACTGTAAGGTTTTATTCTTTCTTTATTAGGGTCCTTTGCAATGGGCCAAAGGACCCTATTGAAACTGGTGCGTTTTATTAGGGTCCGCCAGGCCGCCAGGCCCATTGCAGGCCCATTGCAAAGGACTCCAAAGGAGTCCTTTGGAATGGGCCAAGGACCCTATTGAAACTGTAAGGTTTTATTATTATTCGGGTCCGCCAGGCCCATTGCAAAATGACTCCCAAAGGAGTCCTTTGCAATGGGCCAAAGACCCTATTGAAACTGTAAGGTTTTATTATTATTAGGGTCCTTGGCCCATTGCAAAGGACTCCACAGGAGTCCTTTGCAATGGGCCAAGGACCCTATTGAGACTGTAAGGTTTTATTCTTTCTTTATTAGGGTCCTTTGCAATGGGCCAAAGGACCCTATTGAAACTGGTGCGTTTTATTAGGGTCCGCCAGGCCGCCAGGCCCATTGCAGGCCCATTGCAAAGGACTCCAAAGGAGTCCTTTGGAATGGGCCAAGGACCCTATTGAAACTGTAAGGTTTTATTATTATTCGGGTCCGCCAGGCCCATTGCAAAGGACTCCACAGGAGTCCTTTGCAATGGGCCAAGGACCCTATTGAGACTGTAAGGTTTTATTCTTTCTTTATTAGGGTCCTTTGGAATGGGCCAAGGACCCTATTGAAACTGTAAGGTTTTATTATTATTCGGGTCCGCCAGGCCCATTGCAAAGGACTCCACAGGAGTCCTTTGCAATGGGGCAAGGACCCTATTGAAACTGTAAGGTTTTATTCTTTCTTTATTAGGGTCCTTTGCAATGGGCCAAAGGACCCTATTGAAACTGGTGCGTTTTATTAAGGTCTGCCAGGCCGCCAGGCCCATTGCAGGCCCATTGCAAAGGACTCCAAAGGAATCCTTTGCAATGGGCCAAGGACCCTATTGAAACTGTAAGGTTTTTTTATTAGGGCCCGCATGGCCCATTGCAAAAGGACTCCAAAAATTCTATTGTTTTTCGTGCGTTTTATTTTTCTTTATTTATTATTAATTCCGCCGCCTCTTTGAACTGTAATTTGACCCCCTGAACATGCTTCAAAACTCACCAAATTTCACACACTCATCAAAACTGGCAAAAATTGCCATCTAATAAAAAAAAAAAAAAAAAAAAAAATCAAAAATGCGCTCTAGCGCCCCCTAGGAAAAAAAATACAGACTGCTTGTAACTTCCGTTAGGAATGTCGTAGAGACATGAAACAAAAACCTCTATGTAGGTCTGACTTAGACCTACATTTCCCAATTTAAACTTCTACAGCAAAAATCAACAGGAAGTTGGCAAAAACCCCTTCAAAACTAAATTTTCACAAAAAAAGCAATTTTTGCCTCTTTGAGCTGCAATTTGACCCCCTTAAAATGCTTCAAAACTCACCAAACTTGGCACACACATCAGGACTGGCAGAAATTGCGATCTAATGAAAAAAAAAAAACAGAAAAAACTGCTCCTAGGAAGAAAACACAGAGAAAATTGCTTGTAACTTCCCGTAGAAATGTCGAAAAAACATGAAACTAAAACCTCTATGTAGGTCTCACTTAGACCTACATTTTAATAATTGACATCCTTCAGTTTCCTAAAAAAAATAATTTTTGCCTCTTTGAGCTATAATTTGACCTCCTTAAAATGCTTCAAATTGCAAGTTAAAGCTCTACAATGCAATGCGAAAGCCATTTATCAACAACATCCAGAAACGCCGATCTGTAATTTGACCCCCTTAACATGCTTCAAAACTCACCAAATTTTACACACACATCAGGACTGGCAAAAATTGCCATCTAATAAAAAACCAAACCCCGAAAATCAAAACTGCGCTCTAGCGGCCCCTAAGAAAAAACACAGACAAAACTGCTTGTAACTTCTGTTAGGAATGTGGTAGAGTCGCGGGGGCAGCAGCCAAAGGCGGACCCGACCAACGCTGCTTGCAGCTTTAATTTTGTTTGTTTTTTCTGTATGCAAATATATTTTATTAGATTTGACAGTTAAAATGACTAACAGTCATACTTTGCTCACGCAAAACCTTCATACAGGCACACATCCACTCATACACACTCACATACACACTTGAAGAGAGAGGTGCACTCGAACTTTGACAACTCAAGGTTTACAGTATATATATATATATATATATATATATAAATCAATCAATGTTTATTCATATAGCCCTAAATCACAAATGTCTCAAAGGGCTGTACAAACCACTACGACTACGACATCCTCGGAAGAACCCACAAAAGGGCAGGGAGAATTCACATCCAGTGGGACGCCAGTGACAATGCTGACTATGAGAAACCTTGGAGAGGACCTCAGATGTGGGCAACCCCCCCCCCTCTAGGGTACCGAAAGCAATGGATGTCGAGCGGGTCTAACATGATACTGTGAAAGTTCAATCCATAGTGGCTTCGACACAGCCGCGAGAGTTCAGTTCAAAGCGGATCCAAGACAGCAGCGAGAGTCCCGTCCACAGGAAACCATCCCAAGCGGAGTCGGATCAGCATCGTAGAGATGTCCCCAACCGATACACAGGCGAGCGGTCCATCCTGGGTCCCGACTCTGGACAGCCAGTACTTCATCCATGGTCATCGGACCGGACCCCCTCCACAAGGAAGGGGGGGACAGAGGAGAAAAAGAAAGGAAGCGGCAGATCAACTAGTCTAAAAAGGAGGTATATTTAAAGGCTAGAGTACACATATGAGTTTTAAAAGCTTCGACTGAGGTGGCATCTCGAACTGTTACCGGGAGGGCATTCCAGAGTACTGGAGCCCGAACGGAAAACGCTCTATAGCCCGCAGACTTTTTTGGGGCTTTAGGAATCACTAATAAGCCGGAGGCTTTTGAACGCAGATTTCTTGCCGTGGACGGGACTCTCGCTGCTGTGTTGGATCCGCTTTGGACTGGACTCTCGCGGCTGTGTTAGATCCACTATGGATTGAACTTTCACAGTATCATGTTAGACCCGCTCGACTTCCATTGCTTTCCTCCTCTCCAAGGTTCTCATAGTCATCATTGTCACTGACGTCCCACTGGGTGTGAGTTTTTCCTTGCACTTATGTGGGCCTGTGATAGCAAAATTACTTGTACTCGTTTTAATTGATGATGGGGCGGTATAGCTCGGTTGGTAGAGCGGCCGTGCCAGCAATTTGAGGATGGCAGGTTCGATCCCCGCTTCTGCCATCCTAATCACTGCCGTTGTGTCCTTGGGCAAGACACTTTACCCACCTGCTCCCAGTGAAGTGAAGTGAATTATATTTATATAGCGCTTTTCTCCAGTGACTCAAAGCGCTTTACATAGTGAAACCCAATATCTAAATTACATTTAAACCTGTGTGGGTGTCACTGGGAACAGGTGGGTAAAGTGTCTTGCCCAAGGACACAACGGCAGTGACTAGGATGGCGGAAGCGGGAATCGAACCTGCAACCCTCAAGTTGTTGGCACGGCCGCTCTACACCCACACTGGTTTAAAATGTAAAAATTGGATATTGGGTTTCACTATCTAAAGCGCTTTGAGTCACTAGAGAAAAAGCGCTATATAAATATAATTCACTTCACTACATGTTCTTTGATCGGGTCGCCAAAAGTTGTTGATTGGGCTCAGGAATGTGACATTTAGCAAGAGTTTTATTATCTGATCAAGCTCTGTCTCCTGTGTCTTTGATGTGACATGTGGACTATAGTTGACCGGAGCATGCATTTTTTCCTCTTCCTGACCCCCAACAGAGCTAAATTGGTCCCCTTTCCCGAGTGACCCCCCTCCCCCCCTTCTGGGCAAACGACACCCTCTCCCCTTCACAGGACTTTGGGTATTCATTCCACTGGTGTACTGAATGTAAATGAGCATGGAGGGTGGGACTTCTGATTGTCATGTCAAATTCTAAAGGAGTTAGAACAAGCTGGTTTGGTCTCGCTTTGCAAAGCTTGTTATTATTTGTTTGTTACTTTAATAAATCATTTTAAAGCTATTTGTCACTAAAGGATCGTCTTTAAGAAATTTCCACGACGGGCCTACCGAGGATGTCGTAGTGGTTTGTGTTGTGGTGAGTGAAAATGATAACAAAGCACCCTGCTGAGCTGCGGTTGATTGAGTCAACACCCAAGAAGATAAAAGGCGGTGCTCGTTAATAATAGAGCTGATTAATTATTCATATTGCCCTACAAGCTGAAAAATGGATAATCAAAGTTGCATCGAAATGACATTCCAGTATATCAAAAAAACAACTGGCTGCAAGTTGCATGTTCAGAAAGACTGTACCGTTCTCCAAGGACGTGGAAAACGCTCACCATGGAGAGTCGTTTCTCGGCCCGCCGCAGGTTGTTGTGGACGCCCCGTGCCGACAGCGAGTAGGAAAAGCGGGAGACCTTGTGGAGGATCTGGCACTGGGACACCAGGATGAGCAGCACGGGCAGCAGCGTGAAGCAGGTGAAGGAGCAGATGACGTAGGCGGCGTCCTTGGCGGAGGCGTGGTAGCCGCGCCAGGCCACGGTGCAGGACAGTCCGTACGGCTCGGGGACGTACTCGCCCCAGCCCAAGAGAGGGAAGCTGGACCAGGCCGCCGCCAGCAGCCAGATGCCCAAACACACCAGCCGGATGTTGGCGCCCTCCAGCCACACGGCTACATGGCACAGAAAGGCCTGTGAGACCTAGTAGTCACAGTACAGGCTCATACCAATGCTGATACTCTTACTTGACTGTTTATCAATGTTTATTTGTGTAGACCTAAATCACAAGTGTCTCAAAGGGCTGCTCAAGCCACAACCACATCCTCGGTTCAGAGCCCACATCAGGGCAAGGAAAAACTCACAACCCAGTGGGATGTCAATATGAATGACTATGAGAAACCTTGGAGAAGACCGCAGATGTGGATGACCCCCCAACCCCCTCTAGGGGACACCGGATGTAATGGACGTCAAGTGGTTCTAACATAATATTGTGAAAGTCCAGTCCATAGTGGATCTAACATAATAGTGAGAGTCCAGTCCATAGTGGATCTAACATAATAGTGAGAGTCCAGTCCATAGTGGATGTAACATAATAGTAAGAGTCCAGTCCATAGTGGATCTAACATAATAGTGAGAGTCCAGTCCATAGTGGATCTAAAATAATAGTGAGAGTCCAGTCCATAGTGGATCTAACATAATAGTGAGAGTCCAGTCCATAGTGGATCTAACATAATAGTGAGAGTCCAGTCCATAGTGGATCTAACATAATAGTGTGAGAGTCCAGTCCATAGTGGATCTAACATAATAGTGAGAGTCCAGTCCATAGTGGATCTAACATAATAGTGAGAGTCCAGTCCATAGTGGATCTAACATAATAGTGAGAGTCCAATCCATAGTGGATCTAACATAATAGTGAGAGTCCAGTCCATAGTGGATCTAACATAATAGTGAGAGTCCAGTCCATAGTGGATCTAACATAATAGTGAGAGTCCAGTCCATAGTGGATCTAACATAATAGTGAGAGTCCAGTCCATAGTGGATCTAACATAATAGTGTGAGAGTCCAGTCCATAGTGGATCTAACATAATAGTGAGAGTCCAGTCCATAGTGGATCTAACATAATAGTGAGAGTCCAGTCCATAGTGGATCTAACATAATAGTGAGAGTCCAGTCCATAGTGGATCTAACATAATATTGTGAAAGTCCAGTCCATAGTGGATCTAACATAATAGTGAGAGTCCAGTCCATAGTGGATCTAACATAATAGTGAGAGTCCAGTCCATAGTGGATCTAACATAATAGTGAGAGTCCAGTCCATAGTGGATCTAACATAATAGTGAGAGTCCAGTCCATAGTGGATCTAACATAATAGTGAGAGTCCAGTCCATAGTGGATCTAACATAATAGTGAGAGTCCAGTCCATAGTGGATCTAACATAATAGTGTGAGAGTCCAGTCCATAGTGGATCTAACATAATAGTGAGAGTCCAGTCCATAGTGGATCTAACATAATAGTGAGAGTCCAGTCCATAGTGGATCTAACATAATAGTGTGAGAGTCCAGTCCATGGTGGATTTAGCATAATAGTGTGAGAGTCCAGTCCATAGTGGATTTAGCATAATAGTGTGATAGTCCAGTCCATAGTGGATCTAACATAATAGTGAGAGTCCAGTCCATAGTGGATCTAACATAATAGTGAGAGTCCAGTCCATAGTGGATCTAACATAATAGTGAGAGTCCAGTCCATAGTGGATCTACAAACCCTGTTTCCATATGAGTTGGGAAATTGTGTTCGATGTAAATATAAACAGAATACAATGATTTGCAAATCCTTTTCAACCCATATTCAGTTGAATATTCTACAAAGACAACATATTTGATGATCAAACTCATAAACATTTTTTTTTTTGCAAATACTCATTAGCTTTAGAATTTGATGCCAGCAACAAGTGACAAATAAGTTGGGAAAGGTGGCAAGAAATACTGATAAAATTGAGGAATGCTCATCAAACACTTATTTGGAACATCCCACAGGTGTGCAGGCTAATTGGGAACAGGTGGGTGCTATGATTGGGTATAAAAACAGCTTCCCAAAAAATGCTCAGTCTTTCACAAGAAAGGATGGGGCGAGGTACACCCCTTTGTCCACAACTGTGTGAGCAAATAGTCAAACAGTTTAAGAACAACGTTTCTCAAAGTGCAATTGCAAGAAATTAAGGGATTTCAACATCTACGTTCTATAATATCATCAAAAGGTTCAGAGAATCTGGAGAAATCACTCCACGTAAGCGGCATGGCCGGAAACCAACATTGAATGACCATGACCTTCCATCCCTCAGACGGCACTGTATCAAAAACCGACATCAATCTCTAAAGGATATCACCACATGGGCTCAGGAACACTTCAGAAAACCACTGTCACCAAATACAGTTGGTTGCTACATCTGTAAGTGCAAGTTAAAGCTCTACTATGCAAAGCGAAAGCCATTTTATCAACAACATCCAGAAACGCCGCCCGCTTTTCTGGGCCCGAGATCATCTAAGATGGACTGATGCAAAGTGGAAAAGTGTTCTGTGGTCTGACGAGTCCACATTTCAAATTGTTTTTGGAAATATTTGACATTGTGTCATCCGGACCAAAGGGGAAGCGATCCATCCAGATTATTATCCACACAAAGTTCAAAAGCTAGCATGTGTGATGGTATGGGGGTGCATTAGTGCCCAAGGCATGGGTAACTTACACCTCTGTGAAGGCACCATTAATGCTGAAAGGTACATACAGGTTTTGGAACAACATATGCTGCCATCTAAGCGCCGTCTTTTTCATGGACGCCCCTGCTTATTTCAGCAAGACAATCCCAAGCCACATTCAGCACCTGTTACAACAGCGTGGCTTCGTAAAAAAAAAGAGTGCGGCTACTTTCCTGGCCCGCCTGCAGTCCAGACATATCTCCCATGGAAAATGTGTGGCACATTATGAAGCGTAAAATACGACAGCGGAGACCCCGGACTGTTGAACGACTGAAGCTCTACATAAAACAAGAATGGGAAAGAATTCCACTTTCAAAGCTTCAACAATTAGTTTCCTCAGTTCCCAAACGTTTATTGAGTGTTGTTAAAAGAAAAGGTGATGTAACACAGTGGTGAACATGCCCTTTCCCAACTACTTTGGCACGTGTTGCAGCCATGAAATTCTAAGTTGATTATTATTTGCAAAAAAAAAAAATAAAGTTTATGAGTTTGAACATCAAATATGTTGTCTTTGTAGCATATTCAACTGAATATGGGTTAAAAACGATTTGCAAATCATTGTATTCTGTTTATATTTACATCTAACACAATTTCCCAACTCATATGGAAACAGGGTTTGTATGAATGGCATCAGTTTGCCCACATGTAGTGGAAATTTGGGCTCTTCTTCCAAATCATTTTAAACACAACCTATAGGGGGCGCCACAAACGTCAAGTCCAAGTTTGTCTGTTGAGTACCAATTCCCGCCCTGCGAGTAGAATAAAAGTGTTCACCAACCGTAAAGCAAGCTGTAGCAGGTCTTCAGGTAGCGGATGACGCTGATGGCGGCGATGGTGAACATGCCGCACAGGCCAAAGATGAAGCAGCCCAGGCCGTAGTACACGCACGTCACGTGGTCTCCCTGCCACGCGTGCCGGAAGGACGAGAGGATGGAGAGCGGGTAGAAGCAGATGCAGCACATGAAATCCACCACGGCCAGGTTGACGCAGAGGAGCTCGGTGCCCACCATCTTCTTGCGGCGGCGGTAACAGATCACCAGGACCACGCCATTGCCCAGAACTGACAGCAGAACTGGGAACACCAACCAGTCACCATGATTAGTGACTGAGGCACTTTGTAGTCACACCTGCTTTAATAGATGGACCAGCCAGGACAACTCCTGACCTGGTATATCAGTTATATACCTTTTAAAGGTCCATTCTATGTGTCATACTTGATCATTTCGCCATATTTTTGCTGAAAGGATTTAGTAGAGAACATCGACGATGAAGTTCGCAACTTTTGGTCGCTAATAAAAAAAGCCTTGCCTGTACCGGAAGTAGCAGACGACGTGCGCGTGACGTCACGGGTTGTGGAGCTCCTCACATCTGAACATTGTTGACAATCATGGCAACCAGCAGCGAGAGCGATTCGGACCGAGAAAGCGACGATTTCAACCATTAATTTGAGCGCGGATGAAAATTTCGTGGATGAGGAAAGTGAGAGTGAAGGACTAAAAAAATGAATTAATAAAAAGTAGACAGCAGAGCGATTCAGATGTTAGTAGACAAATTTACGAGGGTAATTCTGGAAAATCCCTTATCTGCTTATTGTGTTACTAGTGTATTAGTGAGATTATATGGTCGTACCTGTACAAACTGAAGGTCGGCCCCGCACCTTTCTTCAGCACCAGTCGACGGGTGGTGGCGATGCCCATCTCTGCCCTTTGCAAGAGACCCTCTTCGAAACAAGATCTTTCGAAATGATCGCTGCATAATACACTGTACTTTGTGTATGTGGTCCGATCCAACTGTGTTCGCTTGACAGCTCTGTTCCCTAGTAAAACTTCACCGTCATCTTTCGGGAATGTAAACAATGAAACACCAGCTGTTTGTGTTGCTAAAGCCGACCGCAATACACCGCTTCCCACCTACAGTTTTCTTCTTTGACGTCTCCATTATTCATTAAAAAAATTGCAAAAGATTCAGCAACACGGATGTCCATAATACTGTGGAATTATGCGATGAAAACAGACGACTTATCGCTGGGAACGGTGCTGGAACAAGATGTCGTCTACAATGACACGCCTCATTATACTACGACGTTTTAGCATGATACTTCCACGAGAAATTTAAAATTGCAATTTAGTAAACTAAAAAGGCCGTATTGGCATTTGTTGCAATGTTAATATTTCATCATTGATATATAAACTATCAGACTGTGTGGTGGCTAGTAGTGGCTTTCAGTAGGCCTTTAAATACCTTTCCCCTAATTATTGATCATTTATACTAATCATGTACTACATGAATATACTTCTAATCCATGCTTTACTATGACCCCATTATCAATCATCATATGACCCCATTATCAATCATCATATGACCCCGTTATCAATCATCATATGACCCCATTATCAATCATCATATGACCCCGTTATCAATCATCATATGACCCCATTATCAATCATCATATGACCCCATTATCAATCATCATATGACCCCATTATCAATCATCATATGACCCCATTATCAATCATCATATGACCCCGTTATCAATCATCATATGACCCCGTTATCAATCATCATATGACCCCGTTATCAATCATCATATGACCCCGTTATCAATCATCATATGACCCCGTTATCAATCATCATATGACCCCGTTATCAATCATCATATGACCCCGTTATCAATCATCATACGACCCCGTTATCAATCATCATACGACCCCGTTATCAATCATCAAAAGACCCCATTATCAATCATCATACGACCCCATTATCAATCATCATACAACCCCGTTATCAATCATCATACGACCCCGTTATCAATCATCATACGACCCCGTTATCAATCATCATACGACCCCATTATCAATCATCATACGACCCCATTATCAATCATCATACGACCCCGTTATCAATCATCATACGACCCCGTTATCAATCATCATACGGCCCCGTTATCAATCATCATACGGCCCCGTTATCAATCATCATACGACCCCGTTATCAATCATCATACGACCCCGTTATCAATCATCATACGACCCCATTATCAATCATCATACGGCCCCGTTATCAATCATCATACGACCCCGTTATCAATCATCATACGACCCCGTTATCAATCATCATATGACACCATTATCAATCATCATACGACCCCATTATCAATCATCAAACGACCCCATTATCAATCATCATATGACCCCATTATCAATCATCATATGACCCCATTATCAATCATCATATGACCCCGTTATCAATCATCATATGACCCCGTTATCAATCATCATACGACCCCGTTATCAATCATCATACGACCCCGTTATCAATCATCATACGACCCCATTATCAATCATCATACGACCCCGTTATCAATCATCATATGACCCCGTTATCAATCATCATATGACCCCGTTATCAATCATCATATGACCCCGTTATCAATTATCATATGACCCCGTTATCAATCATCATATGACCCCGTTATCAATCATCATATGACCCCGTTATCAATCATCATATGACCCCGTTATCAATCATCATATGACCCCGTTATCAATCATCATATGACCCCGTTATCAATCATCATATGACCCCGTTATCAATCATCATATGACCCCGTTATCAATCATCATACGACCCCATTATCAATCATCATACGACCCCATTATCAATCATCATACGACCCCATTATCAATCATCATATGACCCCATTATCAATCATCATATGACTCTTTTATCAATCATCATATGACCCCATTATCAATCATCATATGACTCTTTTATCAATCATCATATGACTCTTTTATCAATCATCATATGACCCTATTATCAATCATCATATGACTCTTTTATCAATCATCATATGACCCTATTATCAATCATCATATGACTCTTTTATCAATCATCATATGACCCTATTATCAATCATCATATGACACCATTATCAATCATCATACGACCCCATTATCAATCATCATACGGCCCCATTATCAATCATCATACGACCCCGTTATCAATCATCATATGACCCCGTTATCAATCATCATATGACACCATTATCAATCATCATACGACCCCATTATCAATCATCAAACGACCCCATTATCAATCATCATATGACCCCATTATCAATCATCATATGACCCCATTATCAATCATCATATGACCCCATTATCAATCATCATATGACCCCGTTATCAATCATCATACGACCCCGTTATCAATCATCATACGACCCCGTTATCAATCATCATACGACCCCATTATCAATCATCATATGACCCCGTTATCAATCATCATATGACCCCGTTATCAATCATCATATGACCCCGTTATCAATCATCATATGACCCCATTATCAATTATCATATGACCCCGTTATCAATCATCATATGACCCCGTTATCAATCATCATATGACCCCGTTATCAATCATCATATGACCCCGTTATCAATCATCATATGACCCCGTTATCAATCATCATATGACCCCGTTATCAATCATCATATGACCCCGTTATCAATCATCATACGACCCCATTATCAATCATCATACGACCCCATTATCAATCATCATACGACCCCATTATCAATCATCATATGACCCCGTTATCAATCATCATACGACCCCGTTATCAATCATCATACGACCCCGTTATCAATCATCATACGACCCCATTATCAATCATCATATGACCCCGTTATCAATCATCATATGACCCCATTATCAATTATCATATGACCCCGTTATCAATCATCATATGACCCCGTTATCAATCATCATATGACCCCGTTATCAATCATCATATGACCCCGTTATCAATCATCATATGACCCCGTTATCAATCATCATATGACCCCGTTATCAATCATCATATGACCCCGTTATCAATCATCATACGACCCCATTATCAATCATCATACGACCCCATTATCAATCATCATACGACCCCATTATCAATCATCATATGACCCCATTATCAATCATCATATGACTCTT
>NC_084634.1:38766455-38828483 GCF_033978795.1 Nerophis ophidion
ATTAAACTTAAGATACACCAAATAGGAGAAACAATCAAATTCCACCATAAGATTAAAAAAAAAAAAACATTCTAATCCTAATTATTCAAAAGGATGAAATGTATTAGCACTATTATTTTTAAGAAAAATAAAGAAGAAAATACATAAGCACCAGATAAATCAAGAAAGGTTCAAAACTAAATGTTGGCAACAATCTGTTTATTATTACTTGTATAATTGGAAATTAATAAAAAAAGACAATAAAGTTAATATTGACACTAGAAAAAAATAAACACTTAAATTACATTTGGCTCCAAAATGATTTACATTGTACCTTATTATAGCAATATTACATCATTATTATTATGAATAATAGGAAAAAAAAAAAGAAATATATTTGCAGCTTATAAATTAAAAAGGGTTTGAATTACTTTATGCCCTCACCCCCCAAAAAACTGAATAACAATACTTAGTTTGAATAGTTTGCACAATAAGTTACTCAAGCAAAAATAAAAACAATACTAAAAAGATGCAGCACTTACCCACAGAGAGGATAGCTAAGCCCACACAAATGTCTGCAGCGGCGCTCAGTTTGGAAGTGAACACAGTGCCGGTCTGGTTGACCGAGGTGCAGTTCAGGAGCATTTGTACCAAGTCTCTAGAGTCTTTCCTGTCACTGAAAGAAGAAGCCAGAAACATCATTTTCTTGAAGGTGGAGGACTTGTCACCATGGCAACAGCGAGTCTGAGCGAAGAAGAACGGAGGATTCCATCGGAGTAAATGTTTCTACTGTGCGATAACTGTGGCCACTTCACACCTCAGGAGCTCCAGTGGGGGGGAAAAAACATTTAATCAGCCAACTTTTGTGCCAGTTCTCCCACTTAAAATGATGACGGAGGTCTGTAATTTTCTTTAGAGGTCCACTTCAGCTGTGAAAGGCAATGCGGGAAAAAGAAAAAAAAAAATCCAGGAAATCACAAAGTAGGATTTTAAGAATGTATTAGGTGGAAAATAAGTATTTGGTCAATAACAAACACAAGAACTTCTAACTTCATCTGACACCTATTTAATAATAGAAACTTGACCACAGTCTCAAACAGTCGGACTCCAAACTACACCAATGGCCAAGAGCTGTCCAAGGGCACCAGGACCAAAATTGTAAGGATCTTTACCAGGCTGGTAAGAGTGTATCTGCAGTAGGCAAGCAGCTTGGTGTGGAGAAATCAACTGTGGGAGCAAGTATTAGAAAAATGGAAGACATACAAGGCCATTGGTAATGTCCGTCAGTCTGGAGCTCCTAAGCAAGGGCTCATCCCGTAAGGCCGAACCTAACCTAGGAACGGTGAACAAAAAATTCAAGAACTACACAGGGGGGGACCTGGTGAATGACCAGTTAATAAAGGTTACCGTTAGTAACACGTGCCCCGAAACTTAAGCCAGCACAAATCCGTCTTAAGTTTGCCTGGGACCACGAGGTTGTTCCAGAGCTTTGGGAGAAAGTCATGTGGTCAAAAGACAGCAAAATATAAATTATTTGGTAAAAATCCATGTTTGGAGGAAGAAGAATGCTGAGTAGCATTCCAAATACACCATCGTAATATAAAGCATGGAGGTGGAAACATCACGCTTTATACGGGGGTCATGTATCGTGAGATTTTGAGCAAGAGCATTGAAGATGAGACATGGAATGGTCTTCCAATGATACCAAACACGGCGCTCGGGCAACAAGGAAGTGGCTCCATAAGAATGGGCCAAAATTCTGGCAACAATATGAGCAAACCTGGTGAAGACCTATACGAGAAAGGTTTGATTTCTGTCATTGCCAACAACGGCTACGGTACAATATAACGTTTAACTTTTGTTATTGAGCAAATACTTCATTTCCACCATGATTTGCAAATTAATTCTTACTAAGACTACTTACCCAGCACGCACAAGACATTGATACAACTTTGATTATAAAGAAAAGTACAACTTCAGCACAATTGATAATAACTACAGCAACGGCCTTTAAGCATAAGAGTTGCGTGATAACTGAGACATAAAAATTATTCTAGCAAATATAAAGACAATATAACATACATCCATAAACCTAGATGCAATACAAAAGTGCAATATATTTATCTTTACAGTAATATATGTATTCATATCTGCACCTTATTGCTGTTTTTATCCTTTAGCTAATGCAACAAAATTTTGCTTTTATCTGTACCGCAAAAGTTCAAATTTTAATGACAATAAAAGAAAGTCTAAAGTCTAATACGGACATGTCCTTCACATAGTTCCATCACTTTTCTACCGCTTATTCCCTTTGGGGTCGTTGGTGCCTATCCCAGCTCCAATCGGGCAGAAGGCGGCGTATACCCTGGACAAGTCGCCACCTCCTTAAGGGCCTTTACATAGTTGTATTAGTAAATTGAGACAGTGTTGATGTCTAATGTTGGATCCACTTTGTTGGTTGGGAAATGAGCAAATCTCAATGGTCAAATTAAGGTCACAACCTGACAATAAATACATTTGTTTTGTAAAATATTGGTTGGGAAATGATTAATATTCAACAGTCAACTCAATGTCAGAAGTTGATTAAACGTCTTCAAAAAGCATGATGTTATGTTTGAGCTCTTCAACGTCTGGACCCAATTCAACAAGTTCTCAACGTTGTTTGAACGTCTTATGCCTGCTTTAAAATATAGCCTTTTTGACAGTGTCAATCAAAAATGGGCATTATTATATTTTTGATCGTAAATGAACACACTCATCACTCTAATTGTAACCAAAAATGGAGCATTATGAAGCATTCGAAACTGACATGTCGTAAACTTCACACATGATAAAGAAACAGAACTAAAAAACACGGATCTAGTGATGACGTTATTGCAAAAATAATGCAGCCATGTTACCACCAAAATGTGACATTGTTAGTCTACATGTCTGTACAGGACTGTCTCAGAAAATTTGAATATCGTGATAAAGTCCTTTATTTTCTCTGAATGCAACTAAAAACATGAAAATGTCATACATTCTGGATTCATTACACATTAACTGAAATATTACAAGCCTTTTGTTATTTTTATATTGCTGATTATGGCATACAGCTTAAAAAAACGCAAAAATACCATCCCAAAAAATTTGATTATTTCCTCAAACCAAGTTAAAAAAAAAAGATTTATAACAGCAAAACAAAATCAAATGTCAATTAATGCACTCAGTACTTGGTTGGGAATCCTTTTGCAGGGATTACTGCATCAATGCGGCGTGGCATGGAGGCAATCGGCCTGTGGCATTGCTGAGGTGTTATGGATGCCCAGGATGCTTCAATAGCGGCCTTTAGCCTGGGTCTGGTGTCTTTCAGCTTCTTCTTCACAAAACCCCACAAATTCTCTATGGGGTTCAGGTCAGGGGAGTTGGGAGGACATTAATGCCATGGTCAGTACACCAGTTACTGGTGGTTTTGGCACTGTGGGCAGGTGCCAGATCATGCTGGATAATGAAATCATCATATCCATAGAGATTTTCAACAGACACAGCTACAATAGTCGTCGTATTCCCATGGTCAAGCTACTCCTGCACTCAAGACAACGGAATAAGCGTCTGAATTGGGCTATGGGGGAAAAAAAAGCACTGGACAGTTGCAGAGTGGTCCACAGTCCTGTTTTCAGACGAATGCAAGTTTTGTATTTCATTTGGAAGTCAAGGCGCTGGAGTCTGGAGGAAGGCTGGAGAGGAGCAACATCCATGTTGCTTGAAATCCAGTGTTAAGTTCCCACAGTCAGCAATGGTTTGGGGAGCCATGTCAGCTGCTGGTGTTGGTCCACTGTGTTTCATCAAATCCAGAGTCAATGCAGCTGTGTACCAAGAGATTTTATAGCACAACATGCTTCTATCTTTTTGAAAAGCTCTATGAAGATGATTTCATTTTCCAGCCATCTGCCCACAGTGCCAAAACCACCAGTGACTTGTGTACTGACCATGGCATTACTGTCCTCCATTGGCCTGCCAACTCCCCTGACCTGAACCCCATAGAGACTGTGTTGGGTATTGTGAAGAAGAAGCTGAAAGACACCAGACCCAATAATGCAAATGGGCTAAAGGCCGCTATTGAAGCATCCTGGGCATCCATAACACCTCAGCAATGCCACAGGCTGATTGTCTCCATGCCACGCCGCATTGATGCAGTAATCCGTGTAAAAAGATTCCCAAACAAGTACTGAGTGCATTAATTGACATTTTGAAATGTTTGATTTTGTTTTGCTGTTATAAATCTTTTTTTTTTTTTAACTCGGTCTGAAGATTCAGATTTTTTGAGATAGGATTTTTGACTTTTCTTAAGCCGTCTGCCATAATTAGCAATATTAAAATAAAAAGGCTTGCAATATTTCAGTTGACGTGTAATAAATCCAGAATGTATGACATTTTCATGTTTTTAGTTGCATTACAGAAAATAAAGGACTTTATCACAATATTCTAAATTTCTGACAGTCCTGTATAATACAAAGAAAAAGTGATTCGAATCCAAATGAAACAAGTTGGCGCCATCTTCTGGCCTACATGGTGTACTGCAACCTCCAGGAGAAGGGTTTGGGGGGGGAGAGACAAGCAATTGATGCTTGAATAGAAAGATAGAGTAGACTTTATTTGATGAAGAAACCCTGGTAAAATCTATCTGATTACAAAACAGCTTCTCATCCCTCGTCCAAAAATAAAACAAGCCCACATTACAGACATTTGGAATGATGTACTGACAGAAAGGCATCAGAGGAAGCGGAACTAAAACAAATACAACATAACGCGGTTCCTAGGATCTAAATAGGGTGAGTAGAAGATGAACAGTTCCCGGTGAAAACTATCTGAGGTTATTAAGACTGGAGGTAAAGAGTGTTGAGCAGTCGAGTTTGTTTTCTCAATACGCCTTGAAAATAAACTTTTTGACCTGCTCCTGCACATATACAGCGCGACTGTGAAGAAGACGGATCAAGAATAAGATCTTAATATGGAATATATAGTAATGAATCAACCCTTTCGCCCCTTCCAATGGAGCATGTTAAATAAAGGCCCTCCCTCCCTATACATGATAACATGACAAACTCTCATTAGCTTGACATGATGGCGGAATTCAAACGTATCGCTCACAGGGTCACCTGTAACTTACTGTACATTTTAATCGATACATTTAAAACGGAGCAGACACGGATCATACATGTTCCCCGTCCGATAATTCCTACCAGCTTACATATAAGAGCACTCTACAAAATACACTGTACAATCCAGCCCATACAGCCGCCATCCCGCCGTCTTTGTCCTTTTGCAAAAAAACTAAATATTCACTTTGGAAAAATAGAGTACTGTGTGTCTCGTTTTTGCATCTATTTTCTTTTGTACAGAAATCATTTTAAGTTTAAAAAAAAAAAAAATACTCTGCTTCCCTCGCCGGAGTCGATCGGAAACGCGTCCGCGGAGTGAACGGCGGCGTCGGAGGCTGAAGCCACGGACGCCCTGGTGTTTGGGAGAGGTTCCACTTTGCTTCCGGGCTTCATGCTCAGCCAACAGCTGGTAAGTCGTGTTTAACTGAAAGACGTGGCCAAACGTGTCCAATTGAAAGAGCCCTGCGTCAATACTTCAGTGTAAATACTTGTCACGGGGACACCTCCGTTAAAAAAAGTTAAAAATACCTGAAATGTAAAACTAAATGTGAGGATGATTCGACTCCAAATGTGGTACCTCAGTTTTCGCCAAAATATTCGAAATCGTTGTGCGGACTCAAGTGCCCGAACAAACATTCTTTTTATTGACTACGGCCGCAAAGTGAGCCAACATGGGGCCGAAGAAAGTTGCGAGTGCCAGCACTTTGATAAAAAAGGTACGGAACGCGATAGAGTTCATGAAAGAAGTCGTAGGTACTGTTTCTTTGTCTTCAATAAAGTCACGTTTATTGTTCATTTCCACATCGATTATATATGTATTTCGCATTGTTCTCTACATGTAAAACTATAATCATTCTCTGTAAAATAGATCGGATTTCTTAGGGGTAAATCTTTTGCTGGGTAATTTGGATCGGATTGCCAACGAAAACCGAGGTACAGGTGTGTTATTAGATTGCTATATTGATTGTGATCCATCTGTCTCTATGACTGTAGGATTTAGTTAGAGCTGGTCCCCCATCTGCCTCACTCCCTCCCCCCTGCCCCCCGTAACTAAGGTTGGCAGCGACGACGCGGAACGTTACAAAATAGACATCTTTGTTGAACTATTCATCTTGTCGCGGCAACAATCTGAAATGCTGAATTCAAGTCGTAATTGTCTCTCCGCCGCCGCAGCACAAAACATTGAATACAAGAGCGGACAAAACAACAATATATATATATTTATATTTATATATACTGCTGCTGACGCGCGCTAACATCAAACCTTGTTTTCCGTGAGGCCTTTGAAGTCACTCAGAGTTGTTTTATAAAATGAGGTGTGGTTTGTCTCCCATCTTTGTTCGTCCTCTCCTGACAAGTCACAGCGCCAACCAGATTGCTAAAAGCGGGAGTGTGGTGTCGTTTTGGCACGTGGGTTTCTCTCTCTCTCTCTCTCTCACTGGCCGCCGTACAGGTCAACATCGTCGGCGACCTTGTCCTGATTGTTGTTATTGCTATTCTTGTTGTTGTTTTGCAGACTCAGAAGCTTGTGGCTGTTGTTGGGCTCCAGCTTGGTGTTGCTGAGCCTCAGTTCCTCAAGCTTCCTCCAAAGCTCGTCGCGCTCTTGCTCCTTCTTCTTCTCCCTGGGAAGGACATTTTACAGTCTCGTTCGTATTGATACAGCGAAGAAACAAAAACAAATGTCAAACTCGCTTTTCGGGTCTTTACTCACCGTTGGCGGTCTGACTTATATGAGGAGGTTAACTCATCAAAGAGAGTACAGTTCATCTCCATCAGTGTCTTCAGTACGTTGTAGACCAGAGCTACAATGGTCCTGAACAGGAGACAGTGGACAGAAAATAGGTTACCTCATAGTTTACCTCGCATTAGAATGTTTACATAGACTGATTATTACTGCAGATGTCCGGTATTATTGGCCGATAAATGCTTTAAAATGTACAAACCCCGTTTCCCCGGGTTGGGGAGGAGACCCTGCCCCAAGTGGAGGAGTTCAAGTACCTCGGAGTCTTGTTCACGAGTGGGGGAAGAGTGGATGGTGAGATCGACAGGCGGATCGGTGCGGCGTCTTCAGTAATGCGGACGTTGTACCGATCCGTTGTGGTGAAGAAGGAGCTGAGCCGGAAGGCAAAGCTCTCAATTTACCGGTCGATCTACGTTCCCATCCTCACCTATGGTCATGAGCTTTGGGTCATGACCGAAAGGACAAGATCACGGGTACTTCCTCCGCCGGGTGGCGGGTCTCTCCCTTAGAGATTGGGTGAGAAGCTCTGCCATCCGGGAGGAACTCAAAGTAAAGCCACTGCTCCTTCACATCGAGAGGAGCCAGATGAGGTGGTTCGGGCATCTGGTCAGGATGCCACCCGAACGCCTCCCTAGGGAGGTGTTTAGGGCACGTCCGACCGGTAGGAGGCCACGGGGAAGACCCAGGACACGTTGGGAAGACTATGTCTCCCGGCTGGCCTGGGAACGCCTCAGGATCCCTTGGGAAGAGCTGGACGAAGTGGCTGGGGAGAGGGAAGTCTGGGCTTCCCTGCTTAGGCTGTTGCCCCCGCGACCCGACCTCGGATAAGCGGAAGAAGATGGATGGAAACCCCGTTTCCATATGAGTTGGGAAATTGTGTTAGATGTAAATATAAACAGAATACAATGATTTGCGAATCATTTCCAACCCATATTCAGTTGAATATGCTACAAAGACAACATATTTGTTGCAAATAATCATTAACTTTAGAATTTGATGCAAGAAACACGTGACAAAGAAGTTGGGAAAGGTGGCAATAAATACTGATAAAGTTAAGGAATGCTCATCAAACACTTATTTGGAACATCCCACAGGTGTGCAGGCTAATTGGGAACAGGTGGGTGCCATGATTGGGTATAAAAACAGCTTCCCAAAAAATGCTCAGTCTTTCACAAGAAAGGATGGGGCGAGGTACACCCCTTTGTTCACAACTGCGTGAGCAAATAGTCAAACAGTTTAAGAACAACGTTTCTCAAAGTGCAACTGCAAGAAATTTAGGGATTTCAACATCTACGCTCCATAATATCATCAAAAGGTTCAGAGAATCTGGAGAAATCACTCCACGTAAGCGGCATGGCCGGAAACCAACATTGAATGACCGTGACCTTCGATCCCTCAGACGGCACTGTATCAAAAACCGACATCAATCTCTAAAGGATATCACCACATGGGCTCAGGAACACTTCAGAAAACCACTGTCACTAAATACAGTTTGTCGCTAGTTGTGACGGCGTGGCGATGTTGGTAGAGTGGCTGTGCCAGCAATCTGAGGGTTACTGGTTCAATCCCCACCTTCTACCATCCTAGTCACGTCCGTTGTGTCCTCGAGCAAGACTCTTCACCCTTGCTCCTGATGGGACCTGGTTAGCGCCTTGCATGGCAGCTCCCGCCATCAGTGTGTGAATGTGTGTGTGAATGGGTGAAAGCGCTTTGGGCTCCTTAAAAAGGGGTAGAAAATCGCTATACAAGTACAACCATTTACATCTGTAAGGGCAAGTTAAAGCTCTACTATGCAAAGCGAAACCCATTTATCAACAACATCCAGAAACGCTGCCGGCTTCTCTGGTCCCGAGATCACCTAAGATGGACTGATGCAAAGTGGAAAAGTGATCGGTGGTCTGACGAGTTTATGAGTTTGAACATCAAATATCTTGTCCTTGTAGTGCATTCAATTAAATATGGGTTGAAAAGGATTTGCAAATCATTTTATTCTGTTCATATTTACATGTAACACAATTTCCCAACTGAAATGGAAACGGGTTTTGTAATATCGGAAATTATTGGTATCAACCTTCCGATTTTCCCGGGAGACTCCCGGATTTCAGTGCCCCTCCCAAAAATCTCCCGGGGCAACCATTCTCCCGATTTCCACCCGGACAACATTATTGGGGGCGTGCCTTAAAGGCACTGCCTTTAGCATCCTCAATTGCGGCCCGCGACACGTTATTTTGCGGCCCCCACCTGAATATGAAAGTTTAATGTTAGTCCGGCCCGCGAGTTTTATTTGAATGGCGCTTGACCGCGTTGTGTTATTTGGCTCCAAAATGGCTCTTTCAACGTTCTGGGTTGCCTACCCTGCGTTAGTGGAAAAGCGGCAAGTGAGTGAAAGCGACAGAGACGTTGCCATGGAGACGAGGGTTTTATTACGTGCCCGGCTGCAGTCACACCGCGACACCTGTCTGTCAGTAATAACGGTCCCCGATAACCTGGACCAATTCAAACCGTTATTAGTTTTTTTATTGTTTAATTTGCATTGCCTCACACGAACACTGCGTATATTTCTATATGACGCCGGGAGCTCTCACTTTTTTGCAATCACTATACCGCCAACCGCCGTGTTGCTGTAGGGAGGAAAAGCGGAATGACACACATTGCGGAAATAACATTATTCTCCGCGCGTGGGCTTCATACAAATATATTCCACAACCCCAAACAAGTCTTTTTCTAAGCCTGCAGTGAAGAGAATGGTTAGTGATGAGCAAAGACAATTCCTGGAAAAGTGGGAGATGCAATATTTCTTTGTTGAGCACAGCCCGACGTGTCTTATTTGCACGGAGAAAGTTGCGGTGCACTAGGGATACAATTTGAAACGTCATTATACAACTTGACATGCTGAGGAGCACTGCGATGAGGTGGCGATTGTAGCTAAGATAGGCGCCAGCGCCCCCCGCGACCCCAAAAGGGAATAAGCGGTAGAAAATGGATGCTGAGGAGCATGCAAAAAAATGTTTCGAAAATGTTTTCTTGCGGCCCAGCCTCAACCAGACTCTGCATCCAGTGGCCCACGGGTCAAGTGAGTTTCAGACCCCTCTTTTAAACTATTGTATTGGCGCTCTGCACAAAAAGTGCACTTTAATTGAGTGTTGTTTTGATATGTCATCTTAGTGACATCATGCACAAAAGTGCACTAATAGCTTGTTTGCTGCCCATCTCCTCACCAGCACCAAAAAAGGCGAGCACATCACCACAGTCCTGGCCTCACTCCACTGGCTCCCTGTCCGTCACCGCATTGATTTTAAATGACTTTTAATTGTTTTTAAATCCCTGAATGGTCTGGCCCCACAATAGCTGACCGAGCTTCTGCATCATCATACCTCCTCTAGAGCCCTAAGGTCAGCTGACCAACTGCTGTTGGCGGTCCCCAGATCCAGGCTAAAGACCAGAGGGGACAGATCCTTATCCGTTGCCGCCCCTAAGCTCTGGAACCGCCTTCCCCTCCACATTAGGTCAGCCCAGAGCCTGGGGATTTTCAAGACCTACCTCTTCTCGCTGGCCTTTGACCTGAGCTAAGTCTGCCCACTGGGCCACCATTTTCTAGTCCTACCCCCCCCTACATATTTGTCACACTTTTATTATTATGATTTTTATTTGGCAATTTTTTTTTTTTTTTACTTTTCATTCGACCCCTTTTACCGTATTGCTTTGTGCACTATTTTGTTCAGCTCATTCATTGTTTATTAGGGCTGCAAATCTTTGGGTGTCCCACGATTCGATTCAATATCGATTCTTGGGGTCACGATTCGATTACAAATCGATTTTTTTTTCCAATTCAACACGATTCTTGATTCAAAAACAATTTTTTTCCCCGATTTAAAAGGATTCTGTATTCATTCAATACATAGGATTTCAGCAGGCTCTACCCCAGTCTGCTGACATGCAAGCAGAGTAGTAGATATTTGTAAAAAGCTTTTATAATTGTAAAAGACAATGTTTTATCAACTGATTGCAATAATGTAAATTTCTTTTAACTATTTAAGGAAACAAAAATATGACTTATTTTATCTATGTGAAAATATTGGACACAGTGTGTTGTCAAGCTTATGAGATGCCATGCAAGTGTAAGCCACTGTGACAATATTGTTCTTCCATCCATCTTCTTCCGCTTATCCGAGGTCGGGTCGCGGGGGCAGCAGCCTAAGCAGGGAAGCCCAGACTTCCCTCTCCCCAGCCACTTCGTCTAGCTCTTCCCGGGAGATCCCGAGGCGTTCCCAGGCCAGCCAGGAGACATAGTCTTCCCAATGTGTCCTGGGTCTTCCCCGTGGCCTCCTACCGGTTGTACGTGCCCTAAACACCTCCCTCGGGAGGCGTTCGGGTGGCATCCTGACCAGATGCCCGAACCACCTCATCTGGCTCCTCTCGATGTGGAGGAGCAGCGGCTTTACTTTGAGTTCCTCCCGGATGGCAGAGCTTCTCACCCTAAGGGACAGACCTGGAATCTCATTTGGGCCGCTTGTACCCGTGATCTTGTCCTTTCGGTCATGACCCAAAGCTCATGATCATAGGTGAGGATGGGGACGTAGATCGAGCGGTAAATTGAGAGCTTTGCCTTCCGGCTCAGCTCCTTCTTCACCACAACCTAGGAGTCTTGTTCACGAGTGGGGGAAGAGTGGACTATTGTTCTTTTTTTTTTTTTTTTTTATAAATGTCTAATGCTGCGATGAGTTGGCGACTTGTCCAGGGTGTACGCCGCCTTCCGCCCGATTGTAGCTGAGATAGGCACCAGCGCCCCCCGCAACCCCAAAGGGAATAAGCGGTAGAAAATGAATGGATGGAAATGTCTAATGATAATGTAAATGGGGGATTTTTAATCACTGCTATGCTGAAACTATAACTAATATTGATACTGTTGTTGATAATATTCATTTTTGTTTCACTACTTTTGGTTTGTTCCGTGTCATGTTTGTGTCTTCTCTCAATTGCTCTGTTTATTGCAGTTCGAGTGTTGCTCGGTCAGGTTTGGTTTTGGAATTGGATTGCATTGTGAAGTGAAGTGAAGTATATTTATATTGCGCTTTTCTCTAGTGACTCAAAGCGCTTTACATAGTGAAACCCAATATCTAAGTTACATTTAAACCAGTGTGGGTGGCACTGGGAGCAGGTGGGTAAAGTGTCTTGCCCAAGGACACAACGGCAGTGACTAGGATGGCGGAAGCGGGAATCGAACCTGAAACCCTCAAATTGCTGGCACGGCCACTTTACCGTCCGAGCTATGCCGCCCCATAGCTCGGTTGGTGACGGTGAGAGTCCAGTCAAAAGTGGATCCAATATAATTCTGGTTCTGATTCTGAGTTTGATCCTGGATGGGATTATTTCCATTACTAAACCGGCTTCCGAACAACGGGCCCTTGGTCATGTGACTGCATTCCATGGTAAAGGTCTACTCTGCTTGTTTGGGCTTCTAAATAACGAGGGGCGGTGTTAAAGCGCTTTACATAGTGACACCCAATATCTAAGTTACATTTAAAGCAGTGTGGGTGGCACCGGGAGCAGGTGGGTAAAGTGTCTTGCCCAAGGACACAACGGCAGTAACTAGAATGGCACAAGCGGGAATCGAACCTGCAACCCTCAAGTTGCTGGCACGGCCATTTTACCAACCGAGCTATGCCTGTTATGGTATTGCTGTGTATTGTTTTGTTGGATTGATAAAATTACTAATAATAATAATAAAATACAATTAAAATTAAAAAAAAGATTTTGGGGAAAATGAGAATCGATTCTGAATCGCACAACGTGAGAATCGCGATTCAAATTCGAATCGTTTTTTTCCCACGCCCCCATTGTTCATGATCTATGTTTGTTTTTTTTAACCTGTAAAGCACTTTGGTTCAATTTAAAAGTTGTTGTGAACGTGCTGCATAAATAAAATTGACTTGACCTGTTGTAAAATGTTTCTGACAATCTTGCACTTTCTGTTTTGAAATAACATGAATGTTTGTGCCACTGCTTAAAAACTGTTTAATAATTACACTTTTGGTCAATTGACTTAGTTGTGGTTTCCCTCTCTGCATGAAAGTTTAAAAGTAGCATATATGAATGCAGTATGAAGAAAAATGTTTGAATGTAGACACATAGAATCATCATACTGCTGTGATTATATGCATCAAGTGTTCATTCAAGGCAAAATATCCAGATATATATGGTGTATCGTGACATGGCCTAAAACAGGGGCGCTCACGCTTTTTCTGCAGGCGAGCTACTTTTCAATTGACCAAGTCGAGGAGATCTACCTCATTCCTATTTATAATTTATATTTATTTATTTATGAAAGAGACATTTTTGATAACAAGTTAATGGTGTTTAATGATAATACAAGCATGTTTAACACACAGATTCCTTTCTTTCATGAAGACAAGAATATAAGTTGGTGTATTACCTGATTCTGATGACTTGCATTGATTGGAATTAGACAGTGGTGCTGATAACGTCCGCATTTTCAAATGGAGGGAAAAAAAAAGTCCTCCTTTCTGTCCAATACCACATGAAAGTGGTTGGATTTGGCATCTCATTTGTCCAACTTGCATACTCCTTTTTAAACACTTTGTTATGAGAGTAGCATATGTGTGTGGCCCTTTAATGTCTGGCAGCAGGTGAGTGACGTCAGTGACTGTGTGGGTGGGCAAGCAAGTGAGAAATACATTGGCATCAAACTCCGTAGCTTGCTAGCTTGTGCACGCTAGCTTTCTGAGACTCTTATTTTGTTAGCACAGGCAGGATGAAACAGGTCTTTTATGGTGAAGACAGGAACTGTGCAGTCGGTCTTTAGAGTTTTGACAGTAGGTACGGAGTCTCTAGAAATAAAATGTGTTTCTCTGCGTCCGCCCTGTTAGTGATTTTTTTCTTAAATATGAGCTCGCAGCAGCCAGCGTCATCTCACAAGATCCTCGGGTGCCGAGAATGTCAAACAACTGACGAAAGTGAAGTCTTGGTATGATTGATGATTGCTCATTTTTATGTCTATTTTTTAATGCCTGGCTTGAGATCGACTGACACACCCTCCGAGATCGACTGACACACCCTCCGAGATCGACGTAATGGGCACTCCTGGCCTAAAAGATATTGAGATATTAATAAAAGGCCGTATCGCCCAGCTCTAACATTCCCACACATAATCTTAAGTACATACGGATTCCAGTGCTCTTTGGAGATCCGGTACAGGCTTCCAAACATGACGGGGAGGATCTTGTCGATGTTCTCCTCGATGAGGCTGAGGATATACTCGTTATTCCAGAAGTACAGTGCTCGCTCCGCTACCTGTGAGGACACATGCGACTGTGGTTGCAAATAAGAGTCCAGGGGAAAAAAACAAACATTCTTCGCTACCTGAAAGTGGGGATTGGCCACACATTTGGAGATCTGCTTGAACAAAGGCTCCTGGATTTTCTTAAACTGTGTAGGCTCAATGACATCCAGAATCTCCTCAATCTCACCCAGGAACATCACCTGTTTACACACAAAGAAGAAAAGATTAGGACGTGAGCGGTGTGATGTGTGAAAATGTGCTTCTATATAAGATGTGACACCTCTTTCTGGCTGCACGTCTTGGGCCAAAACTTCAGCAGGCCTCGGATCACCTAAACATAAAAATAGAAAAGTCACCAGGGATTCCTCTAAGATCATGAATAATGTCTCTCAAAAAAAGGACGACGTGGGTGGTTTGTAGCACCCAGGACACATTTCTCTGCAGCGTAAGATAATTTTAGGGCATTCGGCTGAGTGTGTGGAGTGGGTGGGAAGATTTTTATAAAAATGTTTTTTTTTAAGTACCGGTTCAGTGAGCGTGGGATCCTTTTCCAAGAACTGGACAACACAGTAGGCCAGCTGAGAGAGACAAAATACACATCATAAAAAGTATCATACGTATATATCAACAATACACCATGTGACTTGTGATACTCTTTAATGGGGACCCATATTGATTTTCCTCTTCTCTGACCTATATTTGTTGTTACAATGTTGAATACTTGTGTAAAACAGTCAGGTTCATGTCTTTAAACCCGGGGTATTCAACTACACTGTTCTGGGGGCCACGATTCCATACAGTTAAAGACCCTTTACTATTATTTGTATTTTAACATTCCTGAGAACTGACATCCCTTGCAGTGGTAATTTGTTTTTAGTCTATTACAGTGGTTCTGAAATGGGGGTACGCGTACCCCTGGGGGTACTTGAAGGTATGCCAAAGGGTACGTGAAATTTTTAAAAAAATATTCTAAATATAGCAACAATTAAAAAATCCTTTATAAATATATTTGTTGAATAATACTTCAACAAAATATGAATGTAAGTTCATAAACTGTGAAAAGAAATGCAAACATTGCAATATTCAGTGTTGACAGTTGGATTTTTTGTGGACATGTTCCATAAATATTGATGTTAAAGATTTATTTTTTGTAAAGAAATGTTTAGGATTATGTTCATGAATCCAGATGGATCTCTATTACAATCCCCAAAGAGGACACTTTAGGTTGATGATTGCTTCTATGTGTAGAAATCTTTATTTAGAATTGAATCACTTCGTCCTGGCCGTGGAACTGTGGACCAGCTCTATACTCTCCGCAGAGTTCTTGAGGGTGCATGCGAGTTTTCCCCAACCAGTCTACATGTGCTTCGTGGACTTGGAGAAGGCATTCAACCGTGTCCCTCGGGAAGTCCTGTGGGGAGTGCTCAGAGAGTATGGGGTATCGGACTGTCTTATTGTGGCGGTCCGCTCCCTGTATGATCAGTGTCAGAGCTTGGTCCACATTGCCGGCAGTAAGTCGAACACATTTCCAGTGAGGGTTGGACTCCGCCAAGGCTGCCCTTTGTCACCGATTCTGTTCATAACTTTTATGGACAGAATTTCTAGGCGCAGTCAAGGCGTTGAGGGGTTCCGGTTTGGTGACCGCAGGATTAGGTCTCTGCTTTTTGCAGATGATGTGGTCCTGATGGTTTCATCTGACCGGGATCTTCAGCTCTCACTGGATCGGTTTGCAGCCGAGTGTGAAGCGACCGGAATGAGAATCAGCACCTCCAAGTCAGAGTCCATGGTTCTCGCCCGGAAAAGGGTGGAATGCCATCTCCGGGTTGGGGAGGAGACCCTGCACCAAGTGGAGGAGTTCAAGTACCTAGGAGTCTTGTTCACGAGTGGGGGAAGAGTGGATGGTGAGATCGACAGGCGGATCGGTGCGGCGTCTTCAGTAATGCGGACGTTATATCGATCCGTTGTGGTGAAGAAGGAGCTGAACCGGAATGCAAAGCTCTCAATTTACCGGTCGATCTACGTTCCCATCCTCACCTATGGTCATGACCGAAAGGATAAGATCACGGATACAAGCGGCCCAAATGAGTTTGGGTCTCTCCCTTAGAGATAGGGTGAGAAGCTCTGTCATCCGGGAGGAACTCAAAGTAAAGCCGCTGCTCCTCCACATCGAGAGGAGCCAGATGAGGTGGTTCGGGCATCTGGTCAGGATGCCACCCGAACGCCTCCCTAGGGAGGTGTTTAGGGCACGTCCAACCGGTAGGAGGCCACGGGGAAGACCCAGGACACGTTGGGAAGACTATGTCTCCCGGCTGGCCTGGGAACGCCTCGGGATCCCCCGGGAAGAGCTAGACGAAGTGGCTGGGGAGAGGGAAGTCTGGGTTTCCCTGCTTAGGCTGCTGCCCCCGCGACCCGACCTCGGATAAGCGGAAGAAGATGGATGAATGGATGAATCACTTGTTTATTTTTCAACAAGTTTTTAGTTATTTTTATATCTTTTTTTCCAAATAGTTCAAGAAAGACCACTACAAATGAGCAATATTTTGCACTGTTATACAATTTAATAAATCAGAAAGTGATGACATAGTGCTGTATTTTACTTCTTTATCTCTTTTTTTCAACCAAAAATGCTTTGCTCTGATTAGGGGGTACTTGAATTATAAAAATGTTCACAGGGGGTACATCACTGAAAAAAGGTTGAGAACCACTGTTCTATGAGTCTTCAGTTGTAAATTGTTAGTGGGGGGGAGGGGAACAGCTGCAAGTGTCCACTGCAAAAGAAGCTGTGTCTTATCACTTTTATGCAGACTGCCATATTTATATGTCGATTTCAAAAGGCCAGAATTTTTTAACAATGAATAAGGGAAAAACTGAAATTTCAGTTTTTGGTCCAGCGATCACTGACTTGGGACCAGTGCAAAATGATGTGCGTCCCAAAGTCACCAGCCTTGGTGTTAGTATAGAGAGCGATTTTAAACTTGACAAACAAGTCAATGGCGTTTTAAAATCGTGTTTTTATCATTTTTGTCTTTTGGCAAAGGTAAAAGCGTTTTTATCTTTTAACCTTTTTGAACAAGTCATGCATGCTTTTTTATTTCAAGTGGCCTGGACTACTGCAATGCACTTTATGCTGGCATTAGCCAAAAAGCTCTCTCCCGGTTGCAGTTAGTCCAGAAGGTGGCAGCAGGACTTTTAACAGGGGCCAGGAAACACGGGCATATAATCCCAATTCTTCATAGTTTGTTTATTTTAGAATTGATTTTAAAACCTCGCTGTTTGTTTTTAAAGCTTCACATGAACTGGCATCTCAGTATATCTCGGACATCATCCAAATTTACACTCCTTGCGTGCTCTGAGGTCCGAGAGCCAGCTCCAGCTCTTGGTGCCCAAGACCAGACTTAAAACCAGTGGAGACCTTAAGCCTTAAACTCTGGAACACTCTGCCCCTCCAGGTTAGAACTGCTCCCACAGTGGTGTGTTTTAAGTCTCGTCTTAAGAACCACTTTTATTCTTTGGCTTTTAACACTACGTGAGTTGTGTGGTCCTCTGTGTTTTTAAAATTTTGATTCATATTTATTTTTTTTAATTGGTTTTACCCTTTAAAATCGTTTTTAATCAAATGTATTTTTATATTGTTTTTTTATCCATCCATTCAGTTTCTACTGCTTGTCCCGTTCGGGGTCGAGGGTTGTGCTGGAGCCTACCTCAGCTGCATTCGGGCGGAAGGCGGCGTACACCCTGGACAAGTGGCCACCTCATCACAGGGCCAACACGGATAGAAAACATTCACACACCAGGGACCATTTAGTGTTGCCAATTAACTTATCCCCAGGTGCATGTCTTTGGAGGTGGGAGGGGCCTATCCCCAGGTGCATGTCTTTGGAGGTGGGAGGGGCCTATTCCCATGTGCATGTCTTTGGAGGTGGGAGGGGCCTATCCCCAAGTGCATGTCTTTGGAGGTGGGAGGGGCTTATCCCCAGGTGCATGTCTTTGGAGGTGGGAGGGGCCTATCCCCAGGTGCATGTCTTTGGAGGTGGGAGGGGCCTATCCCCAGGTGCATGTCCTTGGAGGTGGGAGGGGCCTATCCCCAGGTGCATGTCTTTGGAGGTGGGAGGGACCTATCCCCAGGTGCATGTCTTTGGAGGTGGGAGGGGCCTATCCCCAGGTGCATGTCTTTGGAGGTGAGAGGGACCTATCCCCAGGTGCATGTCTTTGGAGGTGGGAGGGGCCTATCCCCAGGTGCATGTCTTTGGAGGTGGGAGGGGCCTATCCCCAGGTGCATGTCTTTGGAGGTGGGAGGGGCCTATCCCCAGGTGCATGTCTTTGGAGGTGGGAGGGACCTATCCAAAGCTGCATGTCTTTGGAGGTGGGAGGGGCCTATCCAAAGCTGCATGTCTTTGGAGGTGGGAGGGACCTATCCCCAAGTGCATGTCTTTGGAGGCGGGACAAAGCTGGAGTACCCGGAGGGAACCCACACAGTCATGGGGAGAACATGCAAACTCCACACAGAAAGATCCCGAGCCCGAGATTGAACCCGGGACTACTCAGTACCTTCGTATTGTGAGGCACGTGCACTAACCCCTGTTCCACCGTGTTTTATATTTATCTTCACCTACTCAGTGGCCTGGTGGTTAGAGTGTCCTCCCTGAGATGGGTAGGTTGTGAGTTCAAACCCCGGCCGAGTCATACCAAAGACTACACAAAGTGGGAGTCATTACCTCCCTGCTTGGCACTCAGCATCAAAAATTGGAATTGGGGGTTAAATCACCAAAAATTAATCCCGGACGCGGCCACCGCTGCTGCTCACTGCTCCCCTCACCTCCCAGGGGGTGATCAAGGGTGATGGGTCAAATGCAGAGAATAATTTCGCCACACCTCATGTGTGTGTGACAATCATTGCTAATTTAACTTTATCCATTTTTTTGTTTTTTATTCAGTCATTGGTGGAACTAAAGATATGATTTTAATATTGTTTTTAATATTGTTGTGCAGCACTTTGGAAACATTTTTGTTGTTTAAATGTGCTGTACAAATAAAAGTGGATTGGATTGGATTGAAGCTAACTCTTATGAGGATAACATGTCGATGCAAGGATCTGCCAGTTCCTAAACCAGGGGGGTCCAAAATATGGCCAACCCTTGTGTTTTCTTGGCCCACAGCATACCGTCGACACAAAATAAAACAAAAAAAAAATTGTAAAAATGTAAAAAAATTATTGTAAAAAGTATAAAAGCTGATATTTTGATATTATGCTTTCTAACCTCCGATCTAAACGTGACAATGTTTTTGTCATGTATGTTGATCATGTTTTTGTTTGGCCATGTGCTGTTTGTTCCTGCTTTTTCACTCTTGTTTTGTCACCATAACAACCATTAGTTTCACCTGTGTCACATTTGGAGTCCACACCTGTTTTCACTAATCATGTCACTTATTTAAACCAAAAGTTGCCAGGAAGTCAGCCTGGAGACTTTACCTCTGATACTGTCCATAGTTATGCTTCTTGCCATGCCACGAAAGTTTTTGTTTTTTCATGTCATGGTTATCCAGTTTTGTTTCATCTTCATAGTCTCTGCCTTTGTGAAAGTTTTTGTTTTATTAGCCAAGTTTTTGTACTCCAGCCTTGTGCGCGCCTTTTGTTCCTTTTTTTTATATTAATAAATATGTCCTTACATTCACGCCTTGCCCGCTCCAACTTTCCTTTGCATTACAGGAAAACAAACCCTCAAGTCCACGTTATGACAGTTTTGTCTTCAAATGTATATAATGTTTGTTTTTAATTATCAATTTTAATAACAAAGTTAATTGCATGCAGTATGCAGGCTCAGTGGAAAAGGTTTGGACACCTCTGTCCAAACTCCTTTTACCGCTGTTTTATTTCGATATTTAAAACACTTCCCTGTCGTCACGGTGGCTCTTTGGTCAAAATGTTGCATAAATTAGATTTTACAGACCATGTTCAATCCGGTTTATGGCGGTTTGTGCCTGGTCTTGTTGTAGTTTTAAGTTCTGCCGTACAGAGACTGACAGATATACAAGATTTCTGCAGGTATCAGCAAGTCTTAATTTATTGCTTTTTAATGCGACTTCAATAAATACATAACCATGTCCAACTGCAGATACGTTAATTGTCTGTATGGACACAATTGGAAGCATTTGACAATGATGATCTTAAATAATTGAAAAGTTTACATTAGGGGTCACCAACCTTTTTGAAACCAAGAGCTCCTTCTTGGGTACTGATTAATGCGAAGGGCTACCAGTTTGATACACACTTAGATAAATTGCCAGAAATAGCCAATTTGCTCAATTTACCTTTAACACTATGATATTATTAATAATTAATGATATTTATCTTTGTGGAAACACTGATCATCTTAATGATTTCTCACAATAAATATATATTTTTGATGACATGTTTTAAATAGGTTAAAATCCAATCTGCACTTTGTTAGAATATCTAACAAATTGGACCAAGCTGTATTTCTAACAAAGACAAATTATTATTTCTTCTAGATTTTCCAGAACAACATTTTTAAAATGAATTCAAAAGACTTTGAAATAAGATTTAAATTGGATTCTACAGATTTTCAAGATTTGCCAGAATAATTTTTTTGCATTTTAATCATAATAAGTTTGAAGAAATATTTCACAAATATTAGGGATGCACCGATTAATCGGTAACCGAATATATTCGGCCGAATATGGCAAAAAAAGCCACATTCGGCCTTCGGTGGAATGAGTTAAAAACAAGGCCGAATAGTGGCGTGTGACGCAATTTTTGGACGCGGTGACGCAATCAACCAACGTGCAGTGACGCGGTGACGTTGGGATATGTTGTGTACCTGTATAAGTGTATGAGGTTACAAGCACACACTTATTGAGATTTAGTGGGGCCTCTGTTTACATTATTAGCCTGTTGTGTAGGCTACCTGTATAAGTGTATGAGGTTACAAGCACACACTTATTGAGATTTACTTGAGCCTTCTGTTTACATTATTAGCATGTTGTGTAGGCTACCTGTATAAGTGTAAGAGGTTACAAGCACACACTTAATTGAGATTTACTTGAGCCTTCTGTTTACATTATTAGCATATCTACTGTGGCTAAGCAGACTTTTGACAAAAGGACAATCATTCATTTGTTGTGGGTTTATCCACTTTAATGCACTTCATTTTTTTTTGGAATGCATGTTTTGTTTGAAGGCCTAATATAAATGAAAAACTGTGCTTTTTTTGAAAAGCAAAGACTCACTATTGGATTAAAAAAATGTCGATATTCAATAAAAAATTACTTTATTTGAAAAACATGTCTAAATATTTATTCTAGGCTATTTATGCAATATTTAAAAAATTGTGAAAAACTGCATTCATTATTCGGCCTTCGGCCAAGCGTTTAAATTTTATTCGGCTTCGGCAACAAATTTTCATTTCGCTGCATCCCTAACAAATATTCTTCGTCCAAAAAACAGAAGCTAAAATGAAGAACTAAATTAAAATGTATTTATTATTCTTTACAATAAATTTTTTTTTATTTACTTGAACATTGATTTAAATTGTCAGGAAAGAAGAGGAAGGAATTTAAAAGATGAAAAGGTATATGTGTTTAAAAATCCTAAAATCATTTTTAAGGTTGTATTTTTTCTCTAAAATTGTTTTTCTGAAAGTTATAAGAAGCAAAGTAAAAAGATACATTAATTTATTTAGGCCCTAGTGTGTGAATGTGAGTGTGAATGTTGTCCGTCTATCTGTGTTGGCCCTGCGATGAGGGGCGACTTGTCCAGGGTGTACCCCGCCTTCCGCACGATTGTAGCTGAGATAGGCGCCAGCGCCCCCCGCGACCCCAAAATGGAATAAGCGGTAGAAAATGGATGGATGGATGAACAAGTCAAAACAAAGTCTTTAAAACATTTTCTGAGATTTTCAAATTCTATTTGAGTTTTGTCTCTCTTAGAATTAAAAATGTCGAGCAAAGCGAGACCAGCTTGCTAGTAAATAAATACAATTTAAAAAATAGAGGCAGCTCACTGGTAAGTGCTGCTATTGGAGCTATTTTTAGAACAGGCCAGCAGGCGACTCATCTGGTCCTGACCCCTGGTTTACATTAACTGTTACTCTTCGGTGTATTAGAATTGGCTCACAATGTGAGTGTTTATTTCCATTTTCATTTATTTTATACAGTAGAAGTTGCTTTGTTGGTCACGCTAAACCAAACTTGACACCGTTTAAGTGCTGCCTGCCTTTAACCGCCGACTTGTGATGAACTACTAGCATGTGTGATTGCACAACGTTGATGCCCATTGAGCAAAGTTCAAAGTTCTTTTTGCACACACTGCAGAAGGCCTCTCCGGGTTTACCATCGACAGGCTTTAATCAGCCTTCACTAATGGCGACGACCAAAACAAAAAGCTTATGAAAACTTCCCACATTCTGTAAGATATTATTAAAAAAAATTGCATCAAAGACAAAACTAAGACATTTTTAATAGGATACTTTTGTATAGACATTTTCCATCAGAGACAAAAACTAAAGAAATTGCAATACGATGCTTTAGTTGCATTTTCTCTAGTTTTTCCTTGGAACGGCATGGCTCGGTTGGTTTGGCGGCCGTGCCAGCAACTTCAGGGTTCCAGGTTCGATCCCCGCTTCCGCCATCCTAGTCTCTGCTGTTGTGTCCTTGGGCAAGACACTTTAACTACCTTCTCCCAGTGTCACCCAAACTGGTTTGAATGTAACTTAGATAATGGCTTTCACTATGTAAAGCGCTTTAAGTCACTAAAGATATATAAATATAATTCACTTCACTCCCTTGCACATGTTTCATATTTATTTTTTCCTTATGGTAGTTTTGTTTCAATTTCTTAATTACTGTTTGAAAATTATGGAGAAAATTGATTTTTACTCATTTGTTCTGATTAATTGATTTTTTGTTTTTGAAATAAAGTCAGGGGGGAAATAAATCTGTGATTGCTCAGCTTGTTATGACGTCATTTCCGGGGTTCACACAGCACCACCTTTGCAAAATTGTTCTCCTATGGTTTTGAAGCGGCCCTGCGATGAGGTGGCGACTTGTCCAGGGTGTGCACTGCCATCCGCACGATTGTAGCTGAGATAGGCACCAGCGCCCCCCGCCACCCCAAAGGGAATAAGCGGTAGAAAATGGATGGATGGTTTTGAAGCAATGTGTACATTAAATAAATGATAAATGATAAATGGGTTGTACTTGTATAGCGCTTTTCTACCTTCAAGGTACTCAAAGCGCTTTGACACTACTTCCACATTCACACACACATTCACACACTGATGGAGGGAGCTGCCATGCAAGGCGCCAACCAGCACCCATCAGGAGCAAGGGTGAAGTGTCTTGCTCAGGACACAACGGACGTGACGAGGTTGGTTCTAGGTGGGATTTGAACCAGTGACCCTCGGGTTGCGCACGGCCACTCCTCCACCGCGCCACGCCGTCCCTAAAAAAAGTGACAATTGTTTCAAAATCTTTAGTTGAAGCACCGACATTAGAGCGAGTGTCGCTACCACGACTACACACAGGAAAATGTGCGGATGAGAATTGCAGGTTCCGCCTGCTCAAACCAAAACAAATATTCATGTAATTTTACTGTGGAATAAAGGTGCTCAGGTGCTGAGTGTGATGCACGCAGTGACACCTCTTGTCTACCCTTTAAAATGACACAGACGAAGAAAAAAACACAAAGACTTAGCAATTCATCGATTGCAAAGTTCTTAAAGTTCATTTCCATTTACAGTTACAGTTTACGGTTACATGAATAGACTTATTGAGTATCGGTTCCGGCCTACAATTGTCTGACATTTTGTATTGCCCCGCGACCCCAAACGGGACAAGCGGTAGAAAATGGATTGATGGATTTTGTAGAAGCATTTAAGTCTCACCTTGGCATTGTTTTGCTGAAATAAGCAGGGACGTCCATGATAACGTTGCTTGGATGACAACATATGTTGCTCCAAAAACCTGTCTGGACCATTCAGCATTAATGGTGCCATCAGATATTGGCTTTTGAACTTTGCGCCTACAACAATCCGGATGGTTATTTTCCTCTTTGTTCTGGAGGACACCAAGTCCACAGTTTCCAAATATAATGTGAAATGTGGACTCGTCAGACCACGGAACACTTTACCACTTTGCATCAGTCCATCTTAGATGAGGTCGGGCCCAGCGAAGTCGGCGGCGTTCCTGGATGTTGTTGATAAATGGCTTTCGCTTTGCATAGTAGAGTTCTAACTTGCACTAACACTGGAGCGACCAACTGTAGTTACTGACAGTGGTTTTATGAAGTGTTCCTGAGCCCATGTGGTGATATCCTTTACACACTGATATCGGTTTTTGATGCAGTACCGCCTGAGAGATCAAAGGTCCGTGATATCATCGCTTACATGCAGTGATTTCTCCAGATTCTCTGAACCTTTTGATGATTTTACAGACCGTAGATGGTAAAATCCCTACATTCCTTGCAATGGCTCGTTGAGAAATGTTGTTCTAAAACTGTTCGACAATTTCCTAACAAATTGGTGACCCTCGCCCCATCCTTGTTTGTGAATTACTGAGCATTTCATGGAAGCTGTTTTTATACCCAATCATGCCACCCACCTGTTCCCAATTAGCCTGCACACCTTTGGGATGTTCCAAATAAGTGTTTGATGAGCATTCCTCAACTTCATCAGTATTTATTGCCACCTTTCCCAACTTCTTTGTCACGTGTTGCTGGCATCAAATTCTAAAGTTAATGATTATTTGCAAAAAAAACAAATCGTTTATCAGTTTGAACATCAAATATGTTGTCTTTGTAGCATATTCAACTGAATATGGGTTGAAAAGGATTTGCAAATCATAGTATTACGTTTCCCAACTCGTATGGAAACGGGGTTTGTATATATATATATATATATATATATATATATATATATCACTGGCTTAAATATATTATATCCATTTTCTACCGCTTGTCCCACTCGGGGTTGCGGGGGGGTCCTGGAGCCTATCTCAGCTGCATTCGGGCGAAAGGCAGCGTACACCCTGGACAAGTCGCCACCCCATCACAGGTACACACTAACTGTTTGCAGACGGACCCAGAAAGTAGGTAAAACATATGACTGTGGAGCAAAAGTGTACACCAAAGCATATACAAAATATATCTAGACCACAAGGAAGTGTTTTGAAAGTAGATTCAAATCATTATAGGTCCCATTCAATGTAAGAATTATTAACTAACACATGTTTTGCAAGATTACAAACTTTTTCTGAAATGAATCACCACTTGTACTGCAAAGACATGGGTGTTGTGGTAGATGAAAATACAGATGCATGAGTAGTTATGACTAAGTCATGTAGGGAAACATTTATATATAGACAGTGAGTGTACTGTACAATCCTACCTGCGCGTGAAAGAGGGCCAGTCCTTTTGCCGTGTGTAACGGGATGAGCACCTTCATTAGAAACTGTTTATGCTCCGCCTTCAAAGGTAGCGCAAAGCCATTGATGATGCTGCAGACAGGAAGCACAACTTATAACTTTTAACAGTTATCATGCTTATCGGAAAGCAGGCTATTAAAGAAAAAAACATAGCTTGCGCCGCGTGTACATGCATAATAATTAATGCTGTCAAACATCTTTTAAAATCAGATTAATCACTAGTTTGCATTTTGAATTATCACAGTAAATTACTAATGCCTAATTTAAATGAACTTAAAGTACTACTGAAAGCCACTACTAGCGACCACACAGTCTGATAGTTTATATATCAATGATGAAATATTAACATTGCAACACATGCCAATACGGCCTTTTTAGTTTACTAAATTGCAATTTTAAATTTCCCGCGAAGTATCCTGTTGAAAACGTCGCGGTATGATGACGCTTATGATGACGCGGGTGTTTCACGTCACCGGTTGTAGCGGACATTTTTTTCCAGCCCGATCCAAGCAATTAGTAGTCTGCTTTAATCGCATAATTACACAGTATTCTGGACATCTGTGTTGCTGAATCTTTTGCAATTTGTTCAATGAATAATGGAGACGTCAAAGAAGAAAGATGTAGGTGGAAAGCGGTGTATTGCGGCCGCCTTCAGCAACACAAACACAGTCGGTGTTTCCTTGTTTAAAAATCCCGAAGGTGAAGCTTTACTATGGAACAGAGCGGTCAAGCGAGCATGTTTCTCTACCACATGTCAACCGGCAGGTTTCGGTGAGAAAATTGCGCTAATAAATCGGCTTTTACTGTAGACATGAGCGGAGCTTACGTCCTCATGCAGCTGCGGACTATTACCTCCTCCCACCGGAGACACTGGCGGTCACCACACCCGTGGCCACACCCCTCCGACTTTCAGGTACCATATAATCTCACTAAAACACTAGTAACACAATAAGTAGATAAGGGATTTTCCAGAATTATCCTAGTAAATGTGTCTAATAACATCTGAATCGCTCTCACTGCCCTCGCCTTTTTTTTTTCCCCCTAGTCCTTCACTCTCACTATCCTCATCCACAAATCTTTCATCCTCGCTCAAATTAATGGGGAAATTGTCTCTTTCTCTGTCCGAATCGCTCTAGCTGCTGGTGGCCATGATTGTAAACAATGTTCAGATGTGAGGAGCTCCACAACCCGTGACGTCACGCGCACATCGTCTGCTACTTCCGGTACAGGCAAGGCTTTTTTATTATCGACCAAAAGTTGCGAACTTTATCGTGGATGTTCTCTACTAAATCCTTTCAGCAGAAATATGGCAATATCGCGAAATGATCAGGTATGACACATAGAATGGACCTGCTATCCCCGTTTGAATAAGAACATCTCATTTCAGTAGGCCTTTAAAAAAGACGCCAGTATTTGCAGACAAATACTATTTTTGGACGGACGGACGGACGGACGGACGGACGGACGGACAGACAGACAGACAGACAGACAGACAGACAGACAGACAGACAGACAGACAGACAGAGACAGACAGACAGACAGACAGACAGACAGACAGACAGACAGACAGATAGATAGATAGATAGATAGATAGATGGAACTTTTTTGATTCCTTCAGGAGAGTTCCCTCAAGAAAATTTAAATTCCAGCAGCAGTGTACAAAATTGAGATCGAATTTAAAAAGTAAATAATGGGGGTATAAATGGAAACAAAATAGAAAAATATTACAATAAGAATAATTACAAAAAGCAACAAAGGGAATAAAAATGTATTTCTATTGTACATAAAAATGTTATTGACAGAATGTCATTCAGGAACATTTTTAAAATGATTTACTTGAATGCATGTCATTTATTTGCTCAAAACTTGGGATCGCTTTTATCTAAAGTCCTGTCTGGGTGTAGTTGAAAGTAGGATTTGCCAGCAAGCACACCAGTGGGAGTCAACTTCAATCGTTTTTACACTGACATGCATCGACCTGATCACTGGTCATAAAGCAACCTGTGCTGCCTTCAGGTAACCATCCGCAGTTAAGGTAAAGGAGCACGTGCGTTCAAAATTAAATGCGCAATTAATGCAATCACTTTTTTATTATTAATCACCTTTTTAATGTTTTACTTTGACAGCCCTATTGACAATAACAATACATCACAACTCACCTTCCCAGGATTTCTAAGAGTTCAGCGACGCCATTGAAATGTTCAGTCTCATAGATGAACCTGCAAATGTAGCAGGACAACAATGTTTACATTTTAGAAAAAACATACGGAAATTTACAGTCACTGTGGCTCGAACAATAAGCTAAAAAAGAAAGTATGTGGACATCCCTGATGATTGTCAAATAAATCCTTCCCCTGTTCTGTTTCCCTCTATCAATGTGTTTGTGGTATGTCCATACAGTGCCTGACAACTGTGGCACTATATTTATCACGAGAGGCAGATGGTCAAAGTGGGTGCACCCATTTTGCCGCCCTTGCCTGTTGGAAAAGACATCAAGGGCCCCCTGTTTCAATCAACTAAATCCCATTGTCACACAGCAACAGGAGCTGTACAGAATCAAACATGCTGCGGGGAAAGGGCTGATGCAATTTATCTTCACTTTGCAAGATTGATATGTTTGAGGTGCAATAATGTAAAGACACGGTTTAAGGAAAACAACAAGGGTGAGGCACTTATTGCCTAACAGGAAACACGGACCAGTGTGGCCACATTACCACTGCAACATTCGGAAAATGTACAAACCCAATTTCCATATGAGTTAGAAATTTGTATTAGATGTAAATACAAACGGAATACAATGATTTGCAAATCCCTTTCAACCCATATTCAGTTGAATGCACTACAAAGACAACATATTTGATGTTCAAACTCATAAACTTTATTTTATTTTTTTGCAAATAATAATTAACTTAGAATTTCATGGCTGCAACACGTGCCAAAGTAGTTGGGAAAGGGCATGTTCACCACTGTGTGACATCACCTTTTCTTCTAACAACACTCAATAAACGTTTGGGGACTGAGGAAACTAATTGTTGAAGCTTTAAAAGTGGAATTCTGTTCCATTCTTGTTCCAAATAAGTGTTTGATGAGCATCCCTCAACTTTATCAGTATGTGTTGCCACCTTTCCCAACTTCTTTGTCACATGTTGCTGGCATCAAGTTCTAAAGTTAATGATTATTTGCAAAAAAATTAATATTTATCAGTTTGAACATCAAATAAATAAATAAATAATAAATATATAAATGGGTTGTACTTGTATAGCGCTTTTCTACCTTCAAGGTACTCAAAGCGCTTTGACACTACTTCCACATTTACCCATTCACACACACATTCACACACTGATGGAGGGCGCTGCCATGCAAGGCGCTAACCAGCACCCATCAGGGGCAAGGGTGAAGTGTCTTGCTCAGGACACAACGGACATGACGAGGTTGGAATTGAACGAGGGACCCTCGGGTTGCGCACAGCCACTCTTCCACTGCGCCACGCCGTCCCTATGTTATATGTTGTCTTTGTAGCATATTCAACTGAATATGGGTTTAAATTATTTGCAAATCATTGTATTCTGTTTATGTTTACATCTAACACAATTTCCCAACTCATATGGAAACGGGATTTGTATTTTTTGCAGTTCCAGTAAGTCCTTTTTCAGTTAGATTTGTGGGCCACTGCTGCTGAAAACAAGACATAACTTCCTCTCTTCTCCACATACTTCACTGGCTTCTAAACCAAACAATTTTTGGGTACACTGTACATTTCTTATGCTTTCTCCCATGAGGACCCATAAAGACAGTATTATTCTTAGTAGTAACAACAACAAGACATGACTGACCGCAAGAAGATGTTGTTAATCTGCTTCCGGATGAAGGCCCGAAGCCCCAGGAACTTCCCATAAATCCGGTGCAAGATGGTCTTCAGGAAGTCCCTCTCCCTTGGATCCTCGCTGTCAAACAGCTCCAGGAGCTATCACAAGAGTTGATAAAAAGTCAGGTTCCCTTCCTGATTAGGTTAAAGAGTTAAGACATTTTTTCTAATGCCTAGAGCAGGGGTGTCAAAGTCATTTCAGATGAGGGGCCACATGGAGAAAAATCTACTCCTAAGTGGGCCGGACTGGTAAAATCATGGCACGATAACTTAAAAATAAAGACAACTTCAAATTGTTGTCTTTATTTAAAAATAGAACAAGCACATTCTGAAATTGTACAAATCATAATGTTTTTTTTTTTTTTTAATACAATTACCTGTTGCGGTTAAAAGCATATACTTTATTTGTCGTCATTTATGTTTTCTGAATAAATTATGTGATGATGTTCATCAGTCAACTCATTAGTGTTAATTTTCAATTTATCAAGATCAAAAAATAATATCCACTCATTTTCTACCACTTATCCCTTTCGGGGTGGTGGGGGGTGCTGGAGCCTATCTCAGCTCCATTCGGGCAGAAGGCTGCGTACACCCTGGACAAGTATCAAAATGTAATTACAGGATGTTTTTTATGTAGTTTGATCATATTCCTCGACTGATGTACTAAAATGTGCTTAATTTTGTACTTTTGTAGCATCATCTACAAAGATACAAAAGATTGCTATTGCGACATCCAGTGGACACATTTAGAACAGCAGTTTTCTTCATTCAAAAATCCCAGGTTAATTTTTTATACTTAGCAAACTCATCCCGTGGGCCGGAAAAAGCCTGTTGGCGGGCCTGATCCGGCCCACGGGCCTTACATTTGACACGCTTGGCCTCGGAAATGGGTGCCCAAACTCTTTCTGCAGGCGAGCTACTTTTCAATTGACCAAGTCGAGGGGATCTACCTCATTCTTATATAGACGTTTTTGTTAACAAGGGAAAGGTGTTTAATAATAATACAAGCATGTTTAAAACGTATAGATTCCTTTCTTTCATGAAGACAAGAATATAAGTTGGAGTATTACCTGATTCTGATGACTTGCATTGATTAGAATCAGACAGTAGTGCTAATAAAGTTCACATTTTCAAATGGATGAGAAAAAAAGTGCTCCTTTCTGTTTGATATCACATGAGAGTGGTTGTTTTTGGCATCTTATTTGTCTAGCCTCCATACTCGTTTTTATAAACTTTACAAGAAATACAATGGCGGTAAACTCCGTGCCCGCCAGTTTTTTGAGACTTTTATTTTGTTAGCGCGGCCAGGATGAAGCAGCGCTTTTATTGTGAAGGCAGGAACTGTGCAGTCAGTCTTTAGCGTTGTGACGGCAGGTACGATGCGAGAGTCTGTTGAAATAAAAAGTGTTTCTCGCCTTCCCCTCGATCAACCACTGTTATCTCAGAATATCTTTGGGTGCCGTGAATGTCAATCAAATGACGAAAGTGACGTCTTCGTGAAGATTCATCATCATCAGCTGTTGTCAGTCCACTGCTGGACGAAAGCCTCAGCATGTTTCTGCCATTTGGCGTACTTTTCATGCTAGTTATTAGCCTACAGCTTCCACGCTGGCTTGGTGCGGGTTGGAAGGGGTATTTTATATCAGAGATCCTTCTCCTAGACCAGGGGTGCCCATTACGTCGATCGCGAGCTACCAGTCGGGTGTGTCAGTCGATCTCGAGCCAGGCTTTTAAAAAAAATAGACCTAAAAATTAGTGATCATCAATCTTCACCAAGACGTCACTGAAATGACATTCACGGTACCGGAGGGTCTTGTGAGATGACGCTGGCTGCTGCAAGATCATTATTATTAAAAATGACCGAGAGGAAGGCGAGAAAGACTTTTTATTTCAACAGACTCTCGCGCCGTACCTTCCGTCAAAACTCTAAAGGCCGACTGCACATTTCCTATCTTCACAATAAAAGCCCTGCTTCATGCTGCTTGCACTAACTAAATACAGAGTCTCGGAAAACTGGCGTGCACAAGCGATCCCTCAGAAAGCTGCCGTGCACATCACTTGTGCACGCCAGCTTTCCGAGACTCTTATTTTGTTAGCGCAGGCAGCATGAAGCAGGGCTTTTATTGTGAAGATAGGAAATGTGCAGTTTTGACGGAAGGGACGGCGCGAAAGTCTGTTGAAATAAAAAGTGTTTCTCGCCTTCCTCTCTGTCATTTTTTCATAATAATGAACTGGCAGCAGCCAGCGTCATCTCACAAGACCCTCGGGTGCCGTGAATGTCAATCAAGCAAGCTACGGAATTTGCCGCCAATGTTTTTCTTGTAAAGTGTATGGAAGCTGGATGAATTAGATGCCAAAAACCAACCACTTTCATGTGGTATTGTACAGAAAGGACAACTTTTTTTCTCCTCCACTTGAAAATGTGGGCGTTAGACGAAGTGGCTGGGGAAAGGGAAGTCTGGGTTTCCCTGCTTAGGCTGTTGCCCCCGCGACCCGACCTCGGATAAGCGGAAGAAGATGGATGGATGGATGGATCATCATTACTGTCTGATTCCAATCAATGCAAGTCATCAGAATCAGGTATTACACCAACTTATATTCTTGTCTTCGTGAAAGAAAGACATCTATATGTGTTACACATGCTTGTATTATCATTAAACACATTTAACTTGTTTACAAAAATGTCTCTTTCATAAATAAATAAATATAAATGATATATATAAATGAGGTAAATCCCCTCGAGTTGGTCAATTGAAAAGTAGCTCGCCTGCAGAAAAAGTGTGGGCACCCCTGTCCTAGACTAATTGCCTTACTGGGCTGTTGAACTTAGTCTGTCCTGTTTGTTGTCCGCGCCCCATTTACCCAGGGACCCGCTCAGCTTTATGGCGCTTTGTGTGCATTTTATAGACGTTAGTTGGGACTCACTAACCCCACACACAACCTCCCATCTCATGCCTGGATGTAGTTTAACGTCATACCCAGGACCATGTAGATTAATGATCACTAATTTTTAAGTCTATTTTTTAATGCCTGGCTGGCGATGGACTGACACACCCTCTACAATCCACTGGTAGCTCGCGATCAACGTAATGGGCACTCCTGGCCTCGGGGATGTAGCATCATGAACCAAGCGCTACATCTCATATACTAAAACGAGAAGTATGTGTGCGTCGCGCATTAACGCATTGAAGACCCACGTCACAACAATTAGAGCCACCTATAATGAGTCATAACTCACAAGCACTTTTTAGGTCACGCTCGGGAAGATGGCCCTTAACTGCCTGTTTGCATGTCATCGGCACCTCAGCGACAAGGCCGACAGTTTGAATATAAGCTCGCACACGGCAATGTGTCATCACGCGACCTCTAAGGATCCTTTGGTCTTAAAGGGGAACATTATCAGCAGACCTGCGTAAACGTCAATATATACCTTGATGTTGCAGAAAAAAGACCATGTATTTTTTCAACCGATTTCCAAACTCTAAATGGGTGAATTTTGGCGAATTAAAGGCCTTTCTGTTTATCGGTCTTGTAGCGATGACGTCAGAACGTGACGTCACCGAAGTAACACAGCCGCCATTTTCACATTACAAACACCGGGTCTCAGCTCTGTTATTTTCCGTTTTTTCGACTATTTTTTGGAACCTTGGAGACATCATGCCTCGTCGGTGTGTTGTCGGAGGGTGTAACAACATTAACAGGGAGGGATTCAAGTTGCACCACTGGCAAGAAATCTGCCGCCAGACCCCCATTGAATGTGCCGGAGTGTCTACACATTTTACCGGCGGTGCTAAAACAGACATGGCACAGAGATGTACGGATAACCTGCAGATGCATTTCCAACGATAAAGTCAACAAAATCACAAAGGTGAGTTTTGTTGATGTTATTGACTTATGTGCTAATCAGACATATTTGGTCGCGGCGTGACTGCCAGCTAATCGATGGCAACATGCTACGCTAATCGATGCTAACATGCTATTTACGCTAGCTGTATGTACATTTGAAACTAGATACCCACATTTAGTGCGAAACAAACACTTACTAATCGACGGATTTAAGTTGCTCCAGTGTCACAAGATGCGAAAGTCCTGATCGTTTGGTCCGCACATTTTACCGGCGATGCTAATAAGGCAGCCAAGCTATGTGCCACTTCATTGGGTACACCCATGCTATGGCCGAATAGCGTCAATAGCTATTCGCTCAATAGCTTCAGTTTCTTCATCAATTTCGTTTTCGCTATCTGCCTCCATACTCTGACCATCTGTTTCAATACATGCGTAATCTGTTGAATAGCTTAAGCCGCTGAAATCCGAGCCTGAATCCGAGCTAATGTCGCTATATCTTGCTGTGCTATTCGCCATTGTTTGTTTACATTGGCAGCACTGTATGACGTCACAGGGAAATGGACAGTCGCATCGCAATTAGCGAAAAACAAGCACTTTAAAGCTTTTTTTAGGGATATTCCGGGGGAGGTAAAATTTTGAAAAAAACTTCGAAAAATAAAACAAGCCACTGGGAACTGATTTTCATTGTTTTCAACCCTTTTAAAATTGTGATAATATTCCCCTTTAAGTAATGCCAAAGCTAATAGAGCAGGGATATTTAAATAAATTGTTTTGAGGGCCATATTTCCAGAAAGCTAAGGACCAGTGGGCGGCACTTCTGCCTTCACGAGGAGTCTTGATGTGTATATTCCGGAGAACCAGCTTCCTCTACAGTAAACATTTGATTTTGGTTTATTTATTTTATCAGAGTTACAGGAGCACTATGTTACTCTTAAAAGGACCTAATGCAAAAATGTGAGTTTTTTTTTAACTGATCTTGCAGGCCAACAGCTGAATAGCCCAAATGATGAAAAAGAGAGGACCGAAAATGGAATTGAGGAACACCACAAATATAACTAAAGACTTTAAACAAATGACTGCATCTAAGGCTGGGCGATATATATTGATGTACGTGATACATTGCAGGATTGTCCCTGTGCAAAATAGAAAATGACGATATCGTGATATTTGAGAATAAGTTCTCACACAGTTGCTTTTAGCTGCTGGCATTACACTGCATGTGTTTCCCACTCTTTCTTGTCTCTCCTTCTCACACAGAAATAAAACAAGCGCACCTTCTCTCACATTGTCATGTGTGCCATGTCATACGCTCCCGCGGAGCAGAGAGGAAGCGACATGGTAATGTTAGCTGTAATGCTAACGGTGAGGTGCGGGTGGTAATACGAGAGAGAGAGAAGGTGCGAATCTGGTAACAAATGAAGGAAGAATTAATTCCCAAGAAAAACAGCACGGGGTCCATTGTCTGGCGGTGATTTAGCTTCAAGCAGGAATATGTTCGACATTTATGCAGCAAAAGCGTTGCTACAAAAAGTATCAACACTGCTAATGTAGCATCATTTGAAAAGTCACCCGCTAGAGGATAATGAGTGCTTGAAACTCTGCATGTCAACATCTCCGGCCGGTGCCACACCAACAAAATGCCGAAGCAACCATTTCTACATCAACACCGTATGGAAAAAAAAAAGTCAACAACAGAAGGAGATAACTTCCGCAGGGACCTAGTATGCAGCTCATTTTTATTTGACAGTTATTGAAATATCTTGTCTGACATCATGCACAAAAGCACACTTTATTTGTTTTAAACTATTGTGGTGGCGTTCTGTACAAAAAGTGCACTTTAATTTAGTGTTGTTTTGATATGTCATCTTAGTGACATCATGCACAAAAGTGCACTCATAGCTTGTTTTAAAATGTCTCTGACAATCTTGCACTTTCTGTTTTGAAATGACATGAATGTTTGTGCCACTGCTTAATAACCGTTTCATAAATACACTTTTAGTTGTGATTTCCCTCTCTGCATGAAAGTTTAAAAAGTAGCATATATTAATGCAGTATAAAGAAGAATGTTTTAATGTAGACACATAGAATCATCATACTGCTGTGATTATATGCATCAAGTGTTCATTCAAGGCTTAGGTAAAAATATCCAGATATATATTGTGTATCGTGACAGATATTAATAAAAGGCCATATCGCCCAGCACAAACTGCATCTGAAGTAAAACTACATTAACACCTTGGTCACATGAATTACATTGAGGAAAAAATGCTAAACTGCCAAAAAGGAGAGGACTTAAAAGGGTGCCTTGAGGAACGTTATATTAATCCTGACTTTCAATCAATCAATCAATGTTTATTTATATAACCCTAAATCACAAGTGTCTCAAAGGGCTGCATAAACCACAACGACATCCTCGGTCGAGCCCACATAAGGGCAAGGAAAAACTCACCCCAGTGGTACGTCGGTGACAATGACTTTGGACACCAGTGTTCTGTGTTTGCTCGGAAGGTTGAAATGTCAATGCAATGATCTTCTTATGTGTTTACAGTGGTCCAACTTCCTCTTTACAACAAGAGCACTGTAGTGTTTTTATAAATGTGCTGCAAAAATGTTTGTCTCCCAGGTTTTTAACTGGATTGGGGGGACAATGTGGTGTCCTTCCCGGTGCGAATTTGGCCCCAAGTCGCCTGTTGAATAGCGGTGTGCTCGAGTAATCAATATTTGATCAAAGGATCTTTACTTGTGTGACTTTTAGGCAGTGAATATATAGTATTTGTACGCCAGGACTTATAATGCTCCCTCTCAATCCCCAACTTCACAATTGGCACCCAAACATCCATACCATCAATTTGCACCCAACCGCAGCCCTCTCATCCTAAAGAGCCAAACAACAGGCAGCTATTTAAAGCTCCCCCACGACACACTCACATCATGGAAAATCAGTCCCGGCACCTCTGATGCAGCCAAGCCAACATTCCAGGCCATTTGATTCATGGGAGTAGCTGCTTTGGAGTGAGGGACGCACGCTGACAAGACAGAGGTCGTTTCTTAATATTCAGACTCGTGTATGCTTTTGTCTAACGTTACTGGCCAGGAGACACTACTTTTTGTCGTAACATGTTGTGCTGACACGTCCCATAACTACGAGCGTCATGTTGGAGTGCAGGGATGTGAACAAAATTGGGGAGGAAAAAAAAAAAAAAATTATTCACACAAAGTGCTGACATGCAAAAACCCCGGAAAAAAAAAATTAAGTTTCGGTATTGGGTGCATTTCTATAATATATTTATTAACCTTTGCATTTATTCTCACATACCAATCTCTTTTGGCTGTCTTTTTGACACTTGCATGTCCTATGCAATGTTCCACAGAATGTATAGTCAATAATTTACTAAAATTATAATCGTTGAAAATAGAGATGTTCGATATTATCGGACATCTCTATTTTCAATAAATGCTTTAAATGTAATATCTGAAAATATCGGTTTCAAAACCTAAAATGTATGACTTTTTAAAACGCCGCTGTATGGAGTGGTACACGGACATAGGAAGAAGTACAGAGCAGTTGCGTCTCCCAGTCATACTTGCCAACCCTCCCCATTTTCCCTGGAGACTCCACAATTTCAGTGACCCTCCAGAAAATCTCCCGTGGCAACCATTTTCCCGATTTCCACCCCCCAAAAAAAATTTGGGAGGCATGCGTTAAAGACACTGCCTTTGCATGCTGGCTCATTCACATAATATCTACGACTTGGTCAACAGCCATACAGGTCACACTGAGGGTGGCCGTATAAACAACTTTAACACTCTTACAAATATGCGCCACACTGTGAACCCACACCAAAGAAGAATAAAAAAACACATTTCGGGAGAACATCCGCACCGTAACACAACATAAACAGAACAGAACAAATACCCAGAACACCTTGCAGCACTAAATCTTCCGGGACACTGCAATATACACCCCCCCAACCACGCCCACCTCAACCTCTTCATGCTCACTCAGGGAGAGCATATCCCAAATTCCAAGTTGCTGTTTTGAGGGATATTGAAAAAAATAATGCACTTTGTGACTTCAATAATAAATATGGCAGTGCCATGTTGGCATTTTTTTCCATAACTTAAATGGGATGTACTTGTATAGCGCTTTTCTACCTTCAAGGTACTCAAAGCGCTTTGACACTACTTCCACATTCACACACACATTCACACACTGATGGAGGGAGCTGCCATGCAAGTCGCTAACCAGCACCCATCAGGGGCAAGGGTGAAGTGTCTTGCTGAGGACACAACGGATGTGACGAGGTTGGTGCTAGGTGGGGATTGAACCAGAGACCCTCGGGTTGCGCACGGCCACTCTCCCGTTGCGCACGGCCACTCTACCACTGCGCCACGCCGTCCCTACTTGAGCTGATTTATTTTGGAAAACCTTGTTACATAGTTTAATGCATCCAGCGGGGCATCACAACTAAATGAGGCATAATAATGTGTTCATTGCACGACTGCATATATCGGTATCAGTTGATATCGGAATGGGTAATTAAGAGTTGGAAAATATCGGATATCGTCAAAAAAGCCATTATCGGACATCTCTAGTTGAAAATGTAATGTACGATTCTATAACATGAATGCAAAGTATTTAGAACACGTTTTCGATTTGGCAGCTTTATCCTTTAGCCACGCCCCCCCCGGTAAAATACTCAATGTTGTGACCTCCGTTTACAATCAGTCATGTCAAAAAGATACCTTCTGCCTCCATCCATTTTCTAACGCTTGTCCCTCTTGGGGTCAAGAGGGGTGCTGGAGCCTATCTCAGCTGCATTCGGACGGAAGGCGGTGTACACCCTGGACAAGTGGCCACCTCATCACAGGGCCAACACAGATAGACAGACAACATTCACACACTAGGGACCATTTAGTGTTGCCAATCAACCTATCCCCAGGTGCATGTCTTTGGAGGTGGGAGGGGCCTATCCCCAGGTGCATGTCTTTGGAGGTGGGAGGGGCCTATCCCCAGGTGCATGTCTTTGGAGGTGGGAGGGGCCTATCCCCAGGTGCATGTCTTTGGAGGTGGGAGAGGCCTATCCCCAGGTGCATGTCTTTGGGGGTGGGAGGGGCCTATCCCCAGGTGCATGTCTTTGGAGGTGGGAGAGGCCTATCCCCAGGTGCATGTCTTTGGAGGTGGGAGGGGCCTATCCCCAGGTGCATGTCTTTGGAGGTGGGAGGGGCCTATCCCCAGGTGCATGTCTTTGGAGGTGGGAGGGGCCTATCCCCAGGTGCATGTCTTTGGAGGTGGGAGGGGCCTATCCCCAGGTGCATGTCTTTGGAGGTGGGAGGGGCCTATCCCCAGGTGCATGTCTTTGGAGGTGGGAGGAGGCCGGAGTGCCCGGAGGACAAAATGCAAACTCACAGGGAAAACATGCATACTCCACACAGAAAGATCCCGAACCCGGGATTGAACCCAGGACTACTCAGGACCTTCGTATTGTGAGGCACATGCACTAACCCCCTGTTCCAACGTGCTGCCCACCTTCTCCCTCACAACTAATAAACACTCTGTATGAGAACTGGTCTGGAACCAACAGTTTTTGGATTGTGATCACCTAAATATGATTAGCAGCAAAGTTAGGCGGACTATATTGTTAAACCCCAAAAGAGGACACATATATGCGTGCCAAGGCCAGGACTCGGTGAAAATCTGCCAATGATACTTGAACTTGCTTTATAAATAATATATTTATTTAAATAAAGCATTTTTTCTCCTCTGTTGACAGCAGTGTTGGCGGTAGGAATTTTCAAAATGGGGTCCCAGGGACTCCATCAAGTCGTAAAAATGGGGTCCCACAGTACTTTTTTGGGGACCCACTTTTTTGTAAGCGTTTTGAAAACAAATGATATGCATTCTCCTCTTGTATCTCACGTTATATATTGTGTTTTGGAAAAAGGTTGTCGTAAACGTTACTTCGTTCAATAAAATAAATAATAATAGAAAAAGAAGACAAATGTGTATACTTATGCAAATGTATTCAGTTATAAATATTCATTCGCTTTCTTCTTTCCTTCATAGATCTAAACTTTACCACTGCTGGTATTTATTTCCATATCTGTATTTAATAAGTGGTAGGTGTATTTATTTCTGTATAAAAGTGTAAAAAGTGATTTGCTTGGGTCATGAAATGATGATAATAGTGTGCCAGGGCAAACATAAATTTTATATTTAACACTTAAATCTCTGGAGTCTACATCAAATTCACATCTAATCCTCATTTCAAAATGTTTTAGTTTTTTTTATGTTGTTTTTTGTTGGTTTTTTTCATCCCTTTTTGTCAAACAAAACTGTGTTTTTTATGGAAAACACACATAACAGCTCAAATCTTCCACCCAAATTTTTTTTCAAAGTGGAATATTTGATGTGATGTGGGTTGTAGGGGTTGCAGGGGGATGTATATTGTAGTGTCCTGGAATAGTTAGTGCTGCAAGGGGTTCTGGGTATTTGTTATGTTGTGTTTATGTTGTGTTACGGTGCGGATGTTCTCCCCAAATGTGTTTGTCATTCTTGTTTGGTGTGAGTTCACCATGTGGCGCATATTTGTAACAGTTGTTTATACGGCCACCCTCATTGTGGCCTGTATGGCTGTTGACCAAGTGTGCCTTGATTAACGATCAATCCACTGCCTTGCTCTCTAACGCACTCTGCCCCTCCCTCAAAATTTCTGCTGCGTGCACACACCGTCACAATTTGATATGTTTTTAACGCCTTAAAAGGCCGAACATTTGAGGCATTTAAGAAACCCCGCCCAGACAGTCCCGCAAAAGAAGACATATCCGGGGAAAAGAGGATGTATGGTCAGTCTCAGCAAAGTGGACAGCCATTAGCATTGTGGCTCGGAGAGAGAAGGGAGGCCAGTAAGTAAAGATAACTAGGTAGTTATCTTACTAGCAAGCTTGTTTCGCGACTCCTGATCGTCTTGCCGTTCTGCAACAGCAAGTATGTAAGCGTTCAACAGCATTTGTTTGAATCGTATTCTTGACATTGCATTTAAAAAAACGCCGAAGTGATATTTTGACATGAAAATGATCGTTTAAAAATACGGATAACTGCGTTTTCGCAGATATTCACATGCCTGAAAGAGGGATCGTATGTAGATATAACAATTCTATCCATAATGCTTGCTATGTGGTTTACAGTCACACATTATTGCTGAGCCTTTGCAAACACTGACCTGAAGTACAAACTTCTGATCAATGTAGCGCTTTGCAATGCTGGGCTGGAAGTCTGGATTCTCAAGAAAGCGCAGAAGGAACTCGTAGACAAGCTGAAAAGTAGTAGGGGGGAAAAAACATTTGACATTATTTAAAGTTACAGCGAGACAATTGACTCCTCGGTGGCTAAGAGTCAGAAATGTATCACAATGATGCACCGCAGTCCCCTGAGATGCAGCCGAATGCAGGAATAGAGAAGAAACAAACTTAGATCCTTACTTGGATATGAGGCCATGAAGCTTCTAGAGTGGGTTCATCCTCCTCTGGGTCAAAATCTGGGTTGTCACTCGGTGCAAGTGTACGGAAAATGTTAGTGGTGATCTGTGGAATAGAATCACACTGTCATTTTTTTATATACATATATATATATATATATATACACACAGCAGAGTTTTATATAGTGACAATTAACAAAAAAGAGCAAGGCGTTAATTTTGATCTGCCATTAAGTAATATAATTAATCTATGTTTTGAACTCACCTAAAAATGCTGAGAAAAGCCCTCATCTCGAGTTATTTTCATTTAAAGGGGACATATGATCAATATAGTCTTTTCTGACTCATAAATGTTGTTACAATGTTTGATACTTGTGTTAAATAATGCCAAAGCATAAAATCATAAGGGACATGCATCTCGGCATGGACTTGCAACACATTTTGGATGTACAGTACTTTTTTGGACATTAGGCCAAGCGCTTACCCAATGTGGAGAACCCACCCCCCGTTTTTCACCAAATACAACCTCAGAAAACGCTAATACAGATGTGTAACATCCATCCATCCATCATCTTCCGCTTATCCGAGGTCGGGTCGCGGGGGCAACAGCCTAAGCAGGGAAACCCAGACTTCCCTCTCCCCAGCCACTTCGTCTAGCTCTTCCCGGGGGATCCCGAGGCGTTCCCAGGCCAGCCGGGAGACATAGTCTTCCCAACGTGTCCTGGGTCTTCCCCGTGGCCTCCTACCGGTTGGACGTGCCCTAAACACCTCCTTAGGGAGGCGTTCGGGTGGTATCCTGACCAGATGCCCGAACCACCTCATCTGGCTCCTCTCCATGTGGAGGAGCAGCGGCTTTACTTTGAGTTCCTCCCGGATGGCAGAGCTTCTCACCCTATCTCTAAGGGAGAGACCCGGAAACTCATTTCGGCCGCTTGTACCCGTGATCTTATCCTTTCGGTCATGACCCAAAGCTCATGACCGTAGGTGAGGATGGGAACGTAGATCGACCGGTAAATTGAGAGCTTTGCCTTCCGGCTCAGCTCCTTCTTCACCAAAACGGATCGGTACAACGTCCGCATTACTGAAGACGCCGCACCGATCCGCCTGTCGATCTCACCATCCACTCTTCCTTCACTCGTGAACAAGACTCCTAGGTACTTGAACTCCTCCACTTGGGGCAGGGTCTCCTCCCCAACCTGGAGATGGCATTCCACCCTTTTCCGGGCGAGAACCATGGACTCGGACTTGGAGGTGCTGATTCTCATTCCGGTCGCTTCACACTCGGCTGCGAACCGATCCAGCGGGAGCTGAAGATCCCGGTCAGATGAAGCCATCAGGACCACATCATCTGCAAAAAGCAGAGACCTAATCCTGCGGTCACCAAACCGGAACCCCTCAACGCCTTGACTGCGCCTAGAAATTCTGTCCATAAAAGTGTGTAACATGCAGTAACATAAATACTGGTAAAAGCAACTTTTTTCATGCAGGTCTGAATGGATCAGATAATGTGCAGGCGTGACAAATGTTGTGGCCGGGTGAATCTATGTTTATAAAGTTTATTTTCGACCAAATCCGGAAAAATAAATTGCGGTGACTACTCAAAGATATACAGTACAGGCCAAAAGTTTGGACACACCTTCTCATTCATCAAGCCATAGAATCTTAAATAACACTGCACCAGCGCCACTTAAGCACTTTGTCTAGTTTACATCTCCTGTGACACCTAGAAACACACAAACCTCAACCAGGGGGCAGTGTAGCGTACCCAGATGTAAAACATATTTTGCACAATCAGCCCTTTCATAGAAAGCCATAAAGGAATGGAAAAACCTCACAACAAACTTGAAAAGTCTAACAGATGACTCTTCATTCACAATTGAAGTTGAAAAGCAATCAAAGCTGCTCACACGGTCACTAAGGTGGCCACTATGTTTGACACATCAACTTAATGTGTATTATATTTATCCATGACAGCATTTTTGTTGTAAATTGTGAGGTGTGTGAGTGTTAAAATCATGGTTGTTTTTACAAATGATGACAGATGTGAAGAAGAGCATGTATTGTCTCTGTGTGATGATGTAAATGAGATGTGGTTGTATTGTATATTAAGTATGTGTCCATGAAAGCGCATTTTATGACTTTTATTAATTAGATTACATGCTATGGTATGATTTTATTGTCATTATTTTATTGCATGATTTTTGAATCCCTTTAATTTATTTAGCCAGGGACTGCAGATGGGAATTAGCTATTTAGCTATAATTATGCATAGAACATATCTGTCTTTGAGATTAATGTTTCTGTGCATTGTCCCTTCAAATAAAGCCTAAACTAAACAAAGAGTTTTCTTTATTTTCATGACTATTTACATAGTAGATTGTCACTGAAGGCATCACATCTATGAATGAACACACTTGGAGTTATGTACTTGACAGAAAAAGGTGAAATAACTGAAAAAAAGTTTTGGATTCTCGTTTCTTCAAAATAGCCACCCTTTTTGCTCTGATTACTGCTTTGCACACTCTTAGCATTCTCTCCATGAGCTTCAAGAGGTAGTCACCTGAAATGATTTTCACTTCACAGGTGTCATAGTTTTCATGCCTTCAGCGACAATCTACAAAGTAAATAGTCATGAAAATAAAGAAAACGCATTGAAATGAGAAGGTTTCACCAAACTTTTGGCCCGTACTGTATATACAAACAGTGGATATTTTCAAAAGATAAATTATAATACTTTTGAAGAGGGTGGAGCCTGGTTTCATTTGCAACCTGGGAACGCCTCCAGAAACAAACATCTTGTAGACAGGTTATATTTAATACATACTATCTAAGACCAATTATTCTTTGTGGTAGGTGTACAACTAATTAGAGTCGTGTCTGAAGGGAGTATGGCCAACTCGGTTTCAGGATATCTCCTAATGATTGGTCAACAGGCACTCAAGAGACTACAGGACGCCATGACTACTACCAGCTCTGAGCTGATGCTATGTTTTTGCGATGCTTCCTCGTTACTTTTTCGACGAGTAAAAACGCTGTGTTGTGCAGCATGGGACTGCTCCACCTTTCAATGCACTAAATTAGTCTGATTCCTCAAAAAGTTTGGCTTTAAAGATGCATCCTACAACCCATGGAAACACTAACGAGATCATGTTTGGCTTTCGAGAAACCGAACTAACACTTAAATTATGCGATTGGAAACCAGATCTCTGAAGTCGGTATGTGCTGCCCGAGGGGACCTTTGTATCGCGCATGCAAAAGTCTCAATGTGCAGGATATTAACCGGGAGCAGATCTTATTTACTCGGCAACAACTGGAATGAAGAGGAAACTGTTTATTTGCTTCATAAATATGTTACATTTTGAAGTGCATCGATGGGAGAGGAAAAAAGAAACAAGTTTACGGTGTTTAAGAAGGGAGCTAAGGAAATACAAAATACGAATGAGATGAAAGAGAATTAATCATGTACTGTATATTACAATCCAATCCAATCCAATCCACTTTATTTATATAGCACATTTAAACAACAATAACGTTTCCAAAGTGCTGCACAGCCATGTTAAAAACAATATTATGCTCCACCAATGATTGAATAAAACAAAAAATGAATAAAAATAAAACCAATAAAAACAATATAAAAACAAATATGATTAAAAACTATTTTAAAGGGTAAAATCAATTAAAACAGTAAAATAAAAATAAAAGTGTATAAAAAACACAGAGGACAACAGAGGACAGAGGACCACACAACTCACGTAGTGTTAAAAGCCAAAGAATAAAAGTGGGTCTTAAGACGAGACTTAAAACACTCCACTGTGGAAGCAGTTTGAACATGGAGGGGCAGAGTGTTCCAGAGCTTAGGACCGACCACAGAGAAGGCCCTGTCTCCCCTGGTCTTAAGTCTGGTCTTGGGCACCACGAGCTGGAGCTGGCTTTCGGACCTCAGAGCGCGCGCAGGAATGTAAATTTGGATAAGGTCCGAGATATACTGAGGTGCCAGTCCATGTAAAGATTTAAAAACAAACAGCAATGTTTTAAAATCAATTCTAAAATGAACAGGGAGCCAGTGCAAACTCTGAAGAATTGGGGTTATATGCTGGTGTTTCCTGGCCCCTGTTAAAAGTCCTGCAGCTGCGTTCTGGACTAACTGCAACCGGGAGAGAGCTTTTTGGCTAATGCCAGCATAAAGTGCATTGCAGTAGTCCAGGCCACTTGGAATAAAAGCATGCACGACTTGTTCAAAAAGGTTAAAAGATAAAAACGGTTTTACCTATACTAAAAGACGAAGGTGATAAAAACACGATTTTAAAACGCCATTGACTTGTTTGTCTAGTTTAAAATGGCTGTCTATAGTGACGCCAAGGCTGGTGACTTTGGGACGCACATCATTTTGCAATGGTCCCAAGTCAGTGAGGGCCGGACCAAAAACTAAAATTTCCGTTTTTCCCTCATTCATTATTAAAAAAATCTGGGCTAACCAAGCCTTGATGTCACATAGACAGTTAAGAATTTGTGCATTTGCATTTTTGGACTCAGAACTGGTTTTGCAATTATTCTGTATTGCGCACAATTGGCAAGCTTGTCCAGAACAATAGCAAACATTATCTGGAACAGTTTCGGCCTGAGCACGAATGGTCTCTTCCTTTGAATTTAAACATTCTTCCATCAATTCACAGAGCCTCTAGAATTCGTTTTCATTATTTCCCGTCTGAAAATTCCTTCGAACTCTTGCATCCGCTCCAAGGCCTATTTGGTAGTAGTGTCATGTGCGTGGCGAAATCTCAGATCATTTCAACAGTTTCGGCGTGGGCACGGATGGTCCGTTCTTTCCAATTTAAAACTTCTTCCATCAATCCACAGAGCCTTTAGAATGAACTCAGAGACATTCGTTTTTATTATTCTCCGTCTGAAAACTCCTTCGAACTCTTGCATTTGCTCCGAGGCCTTCTTGGTAATAGAGTCATGTTCGGGGCGAAATCTAAGATCATTGAACATCAACGTAGCCATTAGACACGTAATATTTGTAATATGTGCCAACATTACAGCGGACGTCAAGAACAAAAAGAGCAACTTGTAAGGAGCTGCAGATGCCTTGTTTTATGTGTGATGTCATAGGTCAGTTGGAAAATCAATACAATAATCTGCGTTAAAAAGAAATTAAGCGACCCCAAGTTTACGGGAGGCACACTGCCTATGACCAATAGTCACATCGGAGAGTGTACACAATGTGTGAAAATAACCAAAAAAAAACTAACATTCAGACTAATTTAGTCCAAGGAAACAATGACAGCCAGACCATGTCCACTTCAGGGTGAGACTGACCATCGTTTTACACACACCCAACAAGTCAAGCATAAGAAGGTGGCGAGGAAATTCATAGATACATACAGAGACAGTGAAGGAACGCACTAAATATGACAGTAATTAATCGCGAGTAACACGATAATATGACGCTTTTAAGTCCACACACTGCTGACATGGCACAACCTGTCTAGACAAGACATAAGATCAGCCTCCATGTTCTAATCCTCTTGAGTGCACATTGGGTTCCACAGACATCAAAATACAAACAGTATGATGCAGAAGGATGTGTTTTTACATTACTGGACCCTTCAGGCTCACATGCCTACCTGTACAGTGACTAAATCATAGAGCATTACTATTGCGACTAAGGTTTTACAACTTATGTATAAAATACTATACGGTCAAGCCCCATCCTATCTTGCTGATTGTATTGTACCATATGTCCCGGCAAGAAATCTGTGTTCTAAGAACTCCGGCTTAATAGTGATTCCCAGAGCCCCCCCCCCCCCACCACCACCACCACCACCAAAAGATTACAGGCCACAGAGCCTTTTCTATTGGGGCTCCAGTACTCTGGAACAGTTAGAGATGCTACCTCAGTAGAAGCATTTAAGTCCCATCTTCAAACTCATTTGTATACGCTAGCCTTTAAATAGACCCCACTTTTAGACCAGTTGATCTGCCGTCTCTTTTTTGCTCTGTGTGGAGAGGTTATTTGTTTACCACATATGCTGATCGAGCTGTTCAAAGTCAGAACTTTGGGTGGACCACTCATCTGTGCATCAGTTGGGGACATCTCTGTGCTGCTGACCTGTCTCCACTCAAGATGATCCACTGCTGGCCCCACTATGGACTGGACTCTCACACTATTATGTTGGATCCACTATGGACTGGACTCTCACACTATTATGTTAGATCCATTATGGACTGGACTCTCACACTATTATGTTGGATCCACTATTGACTACACTCTCACACTATTATGTTAGATCAACTAAGGACTGGACTCTCACACTATTATGTTAGATCCATTATGAACTGGACTCTCACACTATTATGTTGGATCCACTATTGACTACACTCTCACACTATTATGTTAGATCCACTATGGACTGGACCCTCACACTATTATGTTAGATCCACTATGGACTGGACTCTCACACTATTATGGTAGATCCACTATGGACTGGACTCTCACACTATTATGGTAGATCCACTATGGACTGGACTCTCACACTATTATGTTAGATCCACTATGGACTGGACTCTCACACTATTATGTTAGATCCACTATGGACTGGAGTCTCACACTATTATGTTAGATCCACTATGGACTGGACTCTCACACTATTATGTTAGATCCACTATGGACTGGACTCTCACACTAATATGTTAGATCCACTATGGACTGGACTCTCACACTATTGACTAGTTCCAATATGGACTGGACTCACACATTATTATGTTGGCTCCACTATGGACTGGACTCTCACACTATTATGTTAGATCCACTATGGACTGGACTCTCACACTATTATGTTGGATCCACTATGGACTGGACTCTCACACTATTATGTTAGATCCATTATGGACTGGACTCTCACACTATTATGTTGGATCCGCTATGGACTGGACTCTCACACTATTATGTTAGATCCACTATTGACTACACTCTCACACTATTATGTTAGATCAACTAAGGACTGGACTCTCACACTATTATGTTAGATCCATTATGGACTGGACTCTCACACTATTATGTTGGATCCACTATTGACTACACTCTCACACTATTATGTTAGATCCACTATGGACTGGACTCTCACACTATTATGTTAGATCCACTATGGACTGGACTCTCACACTATTATGGTAGATCCACTATGGACTGGACTCTCACACTATTATGGTAGATCCACTATGGACTGGACTCTCACACTATTATGTTAGATCCACTATGGACTGGACTCTCACACTATTATGTTAGATCCACTATGGACTGGAGTCTCACACTATTATGTTAGATCCACTATGGACTGGACTCTCACACTATTATGTTAGATCCACTATGGACTGGACTCTCACACTAATATGTTAGATCCACTATGGACTGGACTCTCACACTATTGACTAGTTCCAATATGGACTGGACTCACACATTATTATGTTGGCTCCACTATGGACTGGACTCTCACACTATTATGTTAGATCCACTATGGACTGGACTCTCACACTATTATGTTGGATTCCCTATGGACTGCACTCACACTATTATGTTAGATCCACTACGGACTGGACTCTCACACTATTAGCTAGATCCACTATGGACTGGACTCTCACACTATTATCTAGATCCACTATGGACTGGACTCTCACACTATTATGTTGGATTCCCTATGGACTGCACTCACACTATTATGTTAGATCCACTACGGACTGGACTCTCACACTATTAGCTAGATCCACTATGGACTGGACTCTCACACTATTATCTAGATCCACTATGGACTGGACTGTATCACTATGAACAAGATCCACTATGGACTGGACTCACACTATTAACTAAATCCACTATGGACTGGACTTTCACACTATTATGTTAGATCCACTATGGACTGGACTCTCACACTATTAACTAGATCCACTACGGACTGGACTGTCACACTATTAACAAGATCCACTATGGACTGGACTCTCACACTATTAACTAAATCCACTATGGACTGGACTCTCACACTATTAACTAGATCCACTATGGACAGGACTCTCACACTATTATGTTAGATCCACTATGGACTGGACTCTAACACTATTAACTAGATCCACTATGGACTGGATTCTCACACTATTATGCCAGATCCACTACGGACTGGACTCTCACACTATTAACTAGATCCACTCGACGTCCATTGCACCGGTCGCCCAGGGGTGGGGTCCCCCACATCTGCGGTGCCCTCCAAGGTTTCTCATTGTATCCCATTGGGTTGATTTTTTCCTTGCCCTGATGTGGGATTTGAACCGAGGATGTCATTGTGGCTTGTGCAGCCCTTTGAGACACTTGTGATTAAAGGCTTTAAAAAATAAACTTTGATTTATCGATTGATTGATTTTCCTTGTGGTTTAGCAGCTTAAAGGCCTACTGAAATGAGATTTTCTTTTTTAAACGGGGATAGCAGGTCCATTCTATGTGTCATACTTGATCATTTTGCGATATTGCCATATTTTTGCTGAAAGGATTTAGTAGAGAACATCCACGATAAAGTTCACAACTGGAGAAAAGCCCTGCCTCTACCGGAAGTCGCAGACGATGACGTCACATGTTGATGGCTCCTCACATATTCACATTGTTTTTAATGGGAGCTTCCAACAAAAAGAGCTATTCGGACAGAGAAACGACAATTTCCCCATTAATATGAGCGAGGATGAAAGATTTGTGTTTGAGGACATTGATAACGACGGACTAGAAAAAAATAAAAAAAAGTTAAATAAAAAAAAAAACAAACACGATTGCATTGGGACGATTCCGATGTTTTTAGACACATTTACTAGGATAATTCTGGGAAATCCCTTATCTTTCTATTGTGCTGCTAGTGTTTTAGTGAGTTTAACAGTACCTGATAGTCGGAGGGGTGCGTCCATGGCCGGGTGTTGACGGCAGCTTTATGGACGGCACAAGTTCAGCTGATCTCCGGTAAGAAGCGACTTTTTAACCACAATTTTCTCACCGAAACCTGCTGGTTGACATTCGGTCGGGATCCATGTCCGCTCTGATCCATAGTAAAGTTTCACCTCCGTGAATTTTAAACAAGGAATTACCGTGTGTTTGTGTGGCTAAAGGCTAAAGCTTCCCCACTCCGTCTTTCTACTTTGACTTCTCCAATATTAATTGAACAAATTGCAAAAGATTCAGCAACACAGATGTCCAAAATACTTTTAGCTGTGTGTGTGTGTGCAGCGCTCATATTCCTAACAGCCCGTGACATCATCATTACGCGACGTTTTCAAGAAAAAACTCCCGGGAAATTTAAAATTGCAATTTAGTAAACTAAAAAGGCCGTATTGGCATGTGTTGCAATGTTAATATTTCACTGTCATGATCCGTAGTCTGGATCATGTTTACTTTAGTTATTTTCTGTTAGTTTGGATTCCCTTTGTTGTTTGTGTACCTTTGCGAGTTAGTTTGGTCACCATGGTAACGTATTAATTTCACCTGCTGCGGGTTCCAGACGCACACCTGTTTTTGTTAATTGCTTTCTTACTTAAGCCTGCCTTGTCCCGTCAGTCGGTCTCGGTCCCTTGTTTGCGGTATGCAACTATTTCGTTGGTATTTACTAGATTTCTTGTTACCTGATCCTGTGCTGGTGTTAGCATTAGCTTCTGTGCTTTCGCCAGGCGTTTCTTTTCGTCTGTTTTTTTACTAGTGTTTTTGTTATTAAATCATTCTTACCTTTACGTTGTTGTCCGGAGTGTCTGTTTGCGTTGGAGGAACGATCCCGCATTAAAATGCGACCCACAGGTGACATTTACCATTGATATATAAACTATCAGACTGCGTGGTGGCTAGTAGTGGCTTTCAGTAGGCCTTTAAACTCCACTCTAAACATCAGCTTTGCTGATGCCGTTTTTGCTTTGCTGGAGGTGTGCGGTGTTGTCCTGACATCTACTTGAACACATGCTGGTATCAGCCATCCATCCATCCATCTTCTTCCGCTTATCCGAGGTCGGGTCGCGGGGGCAACAGCCTAAGCAGGGAAACCCAGACTTCCCTTTCCCCAGCCACTTCGTCTAGCTCTTCCCGGGGGATCCCGAGGCGTTCCCAGGCCAGCCGGGAGACATAGTCTTCCCAACGTGTCCTGGGTCTTCCCCGTGGCCTCCTACCGGTTGGACGTGCCCTAAACACCTCCTTAGGGAGGCGTTCGGGTGGCATCCTGACCAGATGCCCGAACCACCTCATATGGCTCCTCTCGATGTGAAGGAGCAGCGGCTTTACTTTGAGTTCCTCCCGGATGACAGAGCTTCTCACCCTATCTCTAAGGGAGAGACCCAAACTCATTTGGGCCGCTTGTACCCGTGATCTTATCCTTTCGGTCATGACCCAAAGCTCATGACCATAGGTGAGGATGGGAACGTAGATCGACCGGTAAATTGAGAGCTTTGCCTTCCGGCTCAGCTCCTTCTTCACCACAACGGATCGGTACAACGTCCGCATTACTGAAGACGCCGCACCGATCCGCCTGTCGATCTCACCATCCACTCTTCCCCCACTCGTGAACAAGACTCCTAGGTATGGTATCAGCCATAGTAAAAGGAAATGGGGGAGGAAGGAGGTCAGTAATGTTGATAAGTTTTAAATGTTGAGACTCCCTGGGATTTACAGGTGGTGGTTTGAAAGGGTCCTAGGAAAATTCAGTGGGTTCTCAGTAGAAATGGGGGATATATCGAATATACTGGATATATTGCGGGTGTGTCTCTGTGAGATATAGAAAATGACTATCTGGTGATATTGGAGTATACCAGTGGTTCTCAAACTTTTTATGTCATCCCCCACTTTGGACAGGGGGGAGTTTTCAAGCCCCACCTGCCCCCATCGCCACAACAGAACGCTAATGCCAAGCTTAACATTTTCAAATTTATTGAACATCAAGTAACATTCAAGTCAGGGTTTCCCCACACATTCATTTATTTGTGGCGGCTCGCCACGAAAGAATTACGGCCGCCACAAATAAAAAATAAATAAAAAATTGGGCTTTTGACTCGTTTGACCGCTCATAAAAGCAATGGGACTCTGTCTGTGAATGGAGCTTGTAGTTACAAAAGACTCCGGCTTATCAGTAATTCCTAGAGCCCAAAAAAAGTCTGCGGGCTATAGAGCGTTTTCCGTTCGGGCTCCAGTACTCTGGAATGCCCTCCCGGTAACAGTTCGAGATGCCACCTCAGTAGAAGCATTTAAGTCTCACCTTAAAACTCATCTGTACACTCTAGCCTTTAAATAGACATCCTTTTTAGACCAGTTGATCTGCCGCTTCTTTTCTTTCTCCTATGTCCCCCCCTCCCTTGTGTGAGGAGGTCCGGTCCGATGACCATGGATGAAGTACTGGCTGTCCAGAGTCGAGACCCAGGATGGACCGCTCGCCTGTATCGATTGGGGACATCTCTACGCTGCTGATCCGCCTCCGCTTGGAATGGTTTCCTGTGGACTGGACTCTCGCTGCTGTCTTGGATCCGCTTGAACTGAACTCTCGCGGCTGTGTTGGAGCCACTATGGATTGAACTTTCACAGCATCATGTTAGACCCGCTCGACATCCATTGCTTTCGGTCCCCTAGAGGGGGGGGGGGGGTTGCCCACATCTGAGATCCTCTCCAAGGTTTCTCATAGTCAGCATTGTCACTGGCGTCGCACTGGATGTGAATTCTCCCTGCCCACTGGGTGTGAGTTTTCCTTGCCCTTTTGTGGGTTGTTCCGAGGATGTCGTAGTCGTAATGATTTGTGCAGTCCTTTGAGACATTTGTGATTTGGGGCTATATAAATAAACATTGATTGATTGATTGATATTAGATAAATATGTAAATATGATATAAATATGTATATAAATAGTACATGAAGTGTTGTAATTATATTCCAACTCCGCGTTCTTCTTGGTCATTTCCGCCGCAAGAATAGAATAATAAAAACAATTTTGAAGTGAAATTCCCTCCCGTTCCTCGCGCCCCACCTGTCATGTCTCTATTCCCTACAGGTGGGGCCCGCCCCCCACTTTGAGAAACGCTGGAGTATACGTTCTCACGCTGCGGGCATTACACTACAGGCTCTTCTCACTTTTCTCTTTTGTCTCTCCTTCTCCCAGAGACGTAAAACAAGCGCACCTTCTAACGTACGTCACATACGTGCAACGTCATACGCCCTCGCGGAGCAGAGAGGTAGCGATAGGTAACGTTAGAGGTAGAGCGGTAACGTTAGCTGTGGTGCTAACGGTGCGGTGGGAGTGGTAATACGAGAGAGAGAAGGTGCAAATCTGGTAACAAATGAAGGAAGAATTAATTCCCGACAAAAAAAAGCAGGCGGTGGTTTGGCTTTAAGCGGAAATATGTCGGACAGATATATGCAAGATGTCAAATGTGGCAAAAGCATTGCTACAAAAATTAGCGCCACTGCTAATTTGTAGCATCCTTTGAAAAGTCACCGGCTAAAGAATGAAGAGTGCTTGAAACTCTGCATGTCAACATCTCTGTTCGGTGCCATTCGGCAACCATTTCCACATCTACAGCGTATGAAACAAATAGTCAAGAACAGAAGGAGATAATGTCCGCAGGAACCTACCACATAGTGAAGGACATACACTATTTGATTTCCTATCATGCAGCTCATTTTGTGACATCATGCACTTTTACATATTGCGCATGAATGGGTAAATAATAGAACAAAATCACTATATTATCACCCATATTGCACTCCAAGAAACAAGCAAATCAGTTATCTGTCCAAATGCCATTAATAATTTAGAAAAATAAGAATTAAAGAACTACTGTATTTCATTAAATAGCCGCAGGACATATAGTATGCGCCTGCCTTGAATTACTGCCGGATCAAACTCGCTTTGCAAAATAATTAGCGCATGCTAAGTTTTACCGACTGGTCAAACTCGTGACGTCACGAGTGACACTTCCCCTGTCATCATTTTAGAAATGGAGGAGGCAGATTTCAATACCGTTAATTTGAAATCGCATCAAGGGAAGAAGATTAAGAGTTATTCAGTAGGATTTAAGGTCCAAGCTTACATCACACTCAATTTTTTACTGCATGCCTTTGGTAAGTGCCGGAGTGAGAAGAGGTTTTAAAATAATTAGCGCATGTCATATTTTTTATTTTATTTATTTATTTATTTTTTATTTTATTATCCTCCGTGTCAGCATCAACTCCACTCGTCTCAGTCAACTTTGGAGATTGTTAGGCCCGCTTGGCTTGCTCGTTGTTTTAGCGCGCTAGTTAGCTTAGCATGCTAGTTAGCTTAGCTTGTTAGCCGCTAACAAAGATAAATGATAAATGGGTTGTACTTTTATAGCGCTTTTCTACCTTCAAGGTACTCAAAGGGCTTTGACACTACTTCCACATTTACCCATTCACACACACATTCACACACTGATGGAGGGAGCTGCCATGCAAGGCGCCAACCAGCACCCATCAGGAGCAAGGGTGAAGTGTCTTGGTACTAGGTGGGAATTGAACCAGGGACGCTCGGGTTGCGCACGGCCACTCTCCCCACTGCGCCACGCCGTCCCACGGATTTGATCAACACATCGCTTAGTTAAGATCAAGTGTGAGTGTAAAGTGTTGTGATTGTGTGAAAATGTGCGAAAGAACCATAGCTAAGTATGAGGAGGAACTTTGTTGTGTGAAAATGTGCGAAAGAACCATAGCTAAGTATGAGGAGGAACTTTGTTGTGTGAAAATGTGCGAAAGAACCATAGCAGAGTACGAGGAGGAACTTTCTCTTTTTTGGGGGCGGTTTAGCTCGGTTGGTAGAGTGGCCGTGCTAGCAACTTGAGGGTTGCAGGTTCGATTCCCGCTTCCGCCATCCTAGTCACTGCCGTTGTGTCCTTGGGCAAGACACTTTACCCACCTGCTCCCGGTGCCACCCACACTGGTTTGAATGTAACTTAGATATTGGGTTTCACTATGTAAAGCGCTTTGAGGTCACTAGAGAAAAAGCGCTATATAAATATAAATCACTTCACTTACTTTTACCGCATGCCTTTGGTAAGTGCCGGAGTGAGAAGAGGTTTTAAAATAATTAGCGCATGCTTACTTTTACCGCATGCCTTTGTTAAGCGCAGGAGTGAGAAGAGGTTTTAAATTAATTAGCGCCCCGGCGGCAATTCAAGGAAATACGGTATGTGGATTTTCTTTAGTTTTTAATAACAATTACATCAGCGGCGAGCAATTTTACTGATAGTCCTTTAACAGAACATATCTATTTTGTTAAGTGTCAATATTTTTCACAATTGCTAATTAAATTGAATGAAAATGCTTGTTGGTCTGCGAAATGTGTTCAGGCTTGTCACTCGACGCGGTCTCTCACACGTGTGCATGCAGGGAGCACGTGCACACACACAAAAGCAGTCCAAGGGAAGCAATTATCAATTTGCGTCCTTGTTGTTTGAAGAATATACATTCAATGTTAGCTATCCAGACCTTAGCGAACAACACACAACGCTAATGCGTATGTGCACCTGTTACATACAGGCGGAGTTATGACATACCGTGCTGAAAGTCGTAAGAGGGCGGCATTCAATGGCACTTTGGAAAGTTGGCATCCACGTGAAGGTTGCAAACAGCCCCTTTTAGTGAGAACTAGGGCTGGGCATTTTTTTAATATTTCAATATTTTTATGCCATGTCACGATACACCATATACATGTGGATATTTTGCCTTAGCCTTGAATGAACACTTAATATATACAACGACAGCAGTATGATGATTCTATGTGTCTACATCAGTGGTTCTTAACCTGGGTTCTATGGAACCCAAAGGGTTCGGTGAGTCGGGCTCAGGGGTTCGGCGGAGGTCAAAACACACCCGACTCATCATGTAAATAAAAACCTTCTCCCTATCGTCGTATTACGGCTACAGCAACAGCAGAAGTATTTTGTTGTGAGTTTATGCACTGTGTTGGTTTTGTTCTTTGAACAAGGTGATGTTCATGCACGGTTCATTTTGTGCACCAGTAAAAAAACACGGTAACACTTTAATTTGGGGAACATATTCACCATTAATTAGTTGCTTATTAACGTGCAAAATTAGTAACATATTGGCTCTTAACTAGTCATTATAAGTACGTATTAATGCCTTATTCGGCATGGCCTTATTATAACCCTAACTCTCTAACCCAGGGGTCGGGAACCTTTTTGGCTGAGAGAGCCAAGAAGCCAAATAATTTAAAATGTATTTCCGTAAGAGCCATATAATATTTTTTTTAACACTGAACACAACAAAACGCGTGCATTTTTAAGAAAGACAACATTTCTAGAGAGGTCTCCTATTCTTTGTAATAACATTGTTATTCTGAAGCTAACTGTTGAGGGGGCGTGGCCTGCAGCGAAGCAGGGTGTTGCCAGGACAGGCCTCGAATTCAGCGACAGGTGCGTAGATGGCCCCACCTGGGCCTTTTTATCTGATCACCTGTCGCTATGTTATAAGCAGCAGCCAGGAGGAGAGACTGGGTTGGGGCTGGAAATACTCCCATCCCCCCCCCACCCATTTTCTGCCGCTTATTCCCGTTCGGGGTCGCGGGGGGCGCTGGCGCCTATCTCAGCTACAATCGGGCGGAAGGCGGGGTACACCCTGGACAAGTCGCCACCTCATCGCAGGGCCAACACAGATAGACAGACAACATTCACACTCACATTCACACACTAGGGCCAATTTCAGTGTTGCCAATCAACCTATCCCCAGGTGCATGTCTTTGGAAGTGGGAGGAAGCCGGAGTACCCGGAGGGAACCCACGCATTCACGGGGAGAACATGCAAACTCCACACAGAAAGATCCGAGCCTGGATTTGAACCCAGGACTGCAGCACCTTCGTATTGTGAGGCAGACGCACTAACCCCTCTGCCACCGTGAAGCCCGCTGGAAATACTATTGCTGGAAAACAACTGAGAGACTTATTGAAAAATAAAACAATATTGTAACCCTGAAACTGGCTCTCAGGTCAGTGCTTGGTGGTCTGAAGAACCCTCTGGAGGGCAAGCCCACACTAACCAATAATAAATAAATTACTTCTTACCAACCAACTTCTTGAACATAAAAATGCATGACAGTATTTTATATTTTGAACGTTATTTTTAACACTGTGATTACAAGGGGAATCATTCATTATTTATCGTGTTAAGCAATGTCAGCTCAGATTTATCCGAGAGCCAGATGCAGTCATCAAAAGAGCCACATCTGGCTCGCGAGCCATAGGTTCCCTACCCCTGGTCCAACCCTAACCAAATAACTCTAAATTAAGTCTTTGTTACTGAGAATTAGGGCTGCAACAACTAATCGATTAAATCGATTAAAATCGATTATAAAAATAGTGAGCGATTAATTTAGTAATCGATTTGTTGGATCTATGCTATGCGCATGCGCAGAGGCTACTTTTTTTATTTATCTAAAATATATATATATATATATATATATATTTTTTTTTTATTTTTTTTTAAATAAACCTTTATCTACATACTGCAACATTTACAAACAGCTGAGAAACAATAATCAAAAAGGGTATGGTGCCACTATGCTGTTTTTTAATAAAATACTGGAAAAGATAGAAATGTAGTTGGTCTCTTTTACTCGATAATTAATCGATTAATCAAAGCAATAATTGACATATTATTCGATTATCAAATTAGTTGTTAGTTGCAGCCCTACTTAGAATATGTTCCCCTGGCGTCCAAAAAACTCTAAATTAAGTCTTTGTTACTTAGAATATGTTCCCAATACTAAAGTGTTACCAAAAACATATACTGTATTTTTCGGACTATAAGTCGCTCCGGAGTATAAGTCGCACCCACGGCCAAACTAAGAAAAAAACCTCGAATTATAGTCCAAAAAATACATTAACTCTGTCTTGAATTTGAAAAAAACATTTAAATTGTCTTTTTCACTAAAGAAGGGTTCGGTGAATGCGTACATATAAAAAGTGCAACATTAAACAGTTTCAAGTCAACTCATCATGCTTAATTTATCACAGCATTTGGGAAGCCTGTGTTGATTTTTATTATGTAAATGTTTTATTGTTATCAACATGTGATAGCAGGGACCCTGCCATTCAAAGCTTTTCTGTCCGTAAAACACACACACACTAAGCAAAATGAACTAACTGGCCTTCACCTCAAGCCAAAACTGCTAGCGAGCTGAGCTGCAGTTTAAGTTTCTAGAAGGTCAACAGGCTCATAGTGATGTTAGTAGTAGTTGACTGGGAGGTTTTTATAATCATTTGGGAAGAGTACGCTGCCAAATGCTCACCTGCTAAACACCTATCTGCTCGACGCTGAAGCATTTACTACATGCGCTCTGAATACGCACTTCTGATTGGCTGTTACCGCTATATATGTAACCAATCAGATGGTTGTGTGGGTGGGACAATGCTGGGTGCTGACACAGAGGCAGAAGAAGCAAAGCAGCTTGTTAAGACTTTAGCTTAGAGAAGGTGCGTTCGGTACACCCCCGTACTGAAACGGTTCAATACAAATACACGTACAGTTACACCCCTAGTGAGAACGTAGACTCCAATATCACCATATAATCATTTTTTATATACTCGATATATCAAATATATTCCATATATCGCCCAGCCCTAATACCTAGCAACATCATCATATTTGTAAAGGCCAAACGCTGAACGTATCCTCACCATGTTGGTGATCTCAGGGTACGCAGACTCCACCAGGACACCTCTGTTGGTGGACACATAGTCCACCAGCTCATTCAGTGTGGCCCTCTTGATCTCCTTGCTCTTCATCTCCGTCACCGAGTCAATGAAGTCAAAGAGCATGCAGCACTGCCGGAGCTTCTGATTGAAAAGTTCCTGTTGCTCGGTGGAGGGTGCATCTGGAATCACAAAAGGGAAAATAAAGAAATGTTGGTTACTTCGCACTACAGCAGAAGGTTATTTCCCCAGGTTTTACCCAGGGAAAAAAGAAAATAATTTGTAAATAATGTAACTGATGTCCATGAGTGTACGTCACTTTTCGCTTGCGAGGTGTGCGCACCAGAGCGAGCGGCTGCACTGACTGATGCTATCCTGAATATGTTGCTAACTGACATGAGGCTACTATCAATGGTGGAGGATGAAGGTTTTAGACAAATGATTCACGCCCTCAACCCTGGTTACACTCTTCCCGCGAGGAACCATTTTACCAAACTGATGGAGAGGAAGTACGAGCGGACATTCCATGCTGTGTAGACTGACATAAAAGCCACCCAGAGCAAAATTGCTCTCACTATTGATGTGTGGACAAGTGTAGCCTACCTTGGCAATACATGCCACTACATTGGAGATGAATGGAACATGAAGTCAATCGGCCTTACGACCATGCCACCAGAGAAAAGACATTCAGTATCCAACATTGCAGAATGGTTGGAATAGGTAATAGCCAGGTTTGAAATTCCCATATGCAAAATTATTGCTATTGTGCATCACTTTATAAAAAAAAATAAAACATTGTAACACTTGCCTTGTTTTATTTGGCAAGTCGAAAGGACATGGTGCCAGTATGCTGTTGTTTTTTTTTTTAAATAAAGTATTGGAAATTATAGAAATGTAGTTTGTCTGTTTTATCCGATTATTAATCGAAGTAATAATCGACAGATTAATCGATTATCAAATTAATCGTTAGTTGCAACCCTAGCTAGTACATCAATTAATTAGCAATTATCAGAAATTACTTGGTCTTGTCGAGAGACTGACCTATCTGGGTTTTTGTCGATTAAACGCAGCTGAATTTTTCAACGCTAGAATAGAATAGAATGGACTTTATTGTCATCACATTTGCATATAACGAGATTAAGGACTCCAACTTAAGGTGCGGTAGAGGGAACAAATATGGGATAAAAAATAAATTACACAAGAAGTAATAAAGATAAAACTAAAATCCTGTGCAATATACAAAACAATATACAAAATACTGCACAATATACAGAACAAGACAAGAGTACCAGACTAATAAATAACAATCAATGTCGGACGTATTGCACTTGAAGGGTAATATTGCACATTGGGGTATTAGGGTAGGATATTGTATAGGGGTTGAAAATTTATAGAATGGATTTTATTGTCATTATATTTGCATATAACGAGATTAAGGACTCCAACTTAAGGTGCGGTAGTGGGAACAAATATGGGATAAAGATAAAATTACACAAGAGGTAATAAAGATAAAAGTAAGAATGTAAATAAACAGACTACTATCCAATAAAAATAATAAGCAATCCTGTGCAATATACAAAACACTATACGAAATACTGCACAATATACAGAACAAGACAAGAGTACCGGAGTAATACATAATAATCAGTGTCGGATTTATTGCACTCGAAGGGTAATATTGCACAGTAAGGTATTAGCGTAAGATATTGTATAGGTGTGAATTATTTATAGAATGGACTTTATTGTCATTAAATTTGCATATAACGAGATTAAGGACTCCAACTTAAGGTGCGGTAGTGGGAACAAATATGGGATAAAAATAAATTAAGCAAGAGGTAATAAAGATAAAAGTAAGAATTGAAATAAACAGACTACTATCCAATAAAAATAATAAGCAATCCTGTACAATATACAAAACACTACACAAATACAAAATACTGTACTATTTACAGAACTCGGGGACAGAGGGTCACTGCACCAGCGCCACTTAAGCACTTTGTCCAGTTTACATCTGCTGTGACAACTAGAAAATACACGAGCCTCCACCAGGGGGCAGTGTAGCGTACCCAGATGTAAAACATATTTTTGCACAATCAGCCTTTTCATATAAAGCCATAAAGGAATGGAACAACCTCACAACAAACTTGAAAAGTCTAACAAATGACTCTTCGTTCACAATTGAAGTTAAAAAGTGGCTTCGGAGCAACCGAAGCTGCTCACACGGTCACTAAGGTGGCCACTATGTTTGACACATCAATTTAATGTGTATTATATATATCAGTGACAGCATTTTTGTTGTAAATTGTGAGGTGTGTGCAAGTCACAAAAAAATCGTCCCATTAAAAGGAAATGCTCGTTAACTCTATTGTCGCTTCACTTTGACAACCCTACTCTAAACAAAAAAAAGTGACATTCAGCCACAAAGAGGCAGTGTAGTCATTTACAGCTTTGACAGTTAAAGCCTTTTATGGATTAGGTGGTGAGTACGTTGAGGGTTATTAAAGCTGTCCAGACCAGCCAAGCTATTAACAGCATTTGGAAGCCGTCCAGGCGGGCACACCGCACCGCACCGCACGGCCATGTTGTGTCCAGGCACAGCGCAGGTAATCGCTGTGGCCCCAGGACAGTCCCCTGCTGAGAGTTGCATCACTTTGAGGTCATACACTTTGTGCAAGGTCAGCGTCAAGCACTTTCATAATCCCCTATCAAGATTTTTAGTGCACCGTACACAACATTGAGTCAATATTTTTTGAAGAAAGAAAACTTGGCCGGATCACAAATTGTTGTGTCTAGCTGCAAGCTTGATATTTAGCAATACAACAAAATAGGCAGCACACATCACGTCAGGACCACAAACAAAACAAACAAAAAAGCCGACGGATGTTGCTGACAGTTGACAAAGCACATATGCAACTTTAAGGGTTGAACTTGACATGAACCCGTTAGCGAGTAGACAACATGAAGAATTGGATTCTGCCTTAATGGTATAAGCAGAACTGTTGTATCACTTTGCAGGGGCATTAAAATATTCTTCCATCCATCTTCTTCCGCTTATCCGAGGTCGGGTCGCGGGGGCAACAGCCTAAGCAGGGAAACCCAGACTTCCCTCTCCCCAGCCACTTCGTCTAGCTCTTCCCGGGGGATCCCGAGGCGTTCCCAGGTCAACCGGGAGACATAGTCTTCCCAACGTGTCCTGGGTCTTCCCCGTGGCCTCCTACCGGTTGGACGTGCCCTAAACACCTCCCTAGGGAGGCGTTCGGGTGGCATCCTGACCAGATGCCCGAACCACCTCATCTGGCTCCTCTCCATGTGAAGGAGCAGCGGCTTTACTTTGAGTTCCTCCCGGATGACAGAGCTTCTCACCTTATCTCTAAGGGAGAGACCCGGAAACTCATTTGGGCCGCTTGTACCCGTGATCTTATCCTTTCGGTCATGACCCAAAGCTCATGGCCATAGGTGAGGATGGGAACGTAGATCGACCGGTAAATTGAGAGCTTTGCCTTCCGGCTCAGCTCCTTCTTCACCAC